>NC_136518.1:69117326-69192326 GCF_053919585.1 Euprymna scolopes
GACCGCCGGAATTCAAATGTTCTACTCTAGAGACAATTAATTAGTCGATTGATCAAATTTAAAATATTTAACAAAGTTCAGTACAAGTAATTCAATAAACAGATCGATTTATGTTATCCGCGAGATACCCAGTAATTACCATCAATCAGATAATACCGGAAATAACATTAAATGAAACGCCCGTGCGATTTGAATGAAAGCAAAGGAAGTACACACCATAATCTTATTAGCTCTTAAGAGAAGCTGGCTTATTATTTTCCAATAGAAGAGTAAATTTCGCAATACGTTATTAAAAGGTTAAATCGAGGCATTTCAATAAACCACTCGACTCAGCAGTATATATAATTCAGTTATAAAGTTATGCCTATAAAACCAATTTTATTGTTTAACAATATTTGACATTATGGTATAAAGAGAAGTGTATTAGGTCATAAGTTCCACTTTGTCAACTAAGCATCAATCGCTGTCCCATCGTTGCAATGTTGGATCTCTGTACATGTTTTACAAATATATTTAATGAAATGTGCTCTGATGAACTTGTTGCATATGTGCCTCATCGGCGTGCATATCCCTGACAAAACCGATCAGCAACAAAATCTCACCCCTTCAATTTTGTAGGTACTTAAATCCAGGGAGTTTTCTACTCTAATGGTTTATTCCATCGAACAGCTATATATTGGAATTCCCTTCCTGCTACCTGTTGCCATGACTGTACTGATATGCAGAAATTTTAATGTAACGTAAACCAACATCTGGGTAATCTTTCCTATGTATGGTCCCAAATAATATCCCCTTCCGTCAAAATGGCGATATGCCTTGTTAGGGGGTGAACGCAAATAAAAAAAAAAACTTGTTGGGACATCACAGTTCAATTCTTCAGACATTAAAAAATACTTGTTCCACTTTTTTTAAATGGAAATCTCTCCCGACCAGGCGTAAAGCCAATTAACGTAAGTAGCTTACACGAATGAATGATCGCAAAGACAGGAGACGTCGATCGAACTAAGTCTTGAAAAGCTTTACGTAGATTTCATCAAGCTTTCTGTTCTTTGAAAAGAACCTACTGAATCGGAGGCTGTCTTGAAATGAGGTATCAAAACAGCTAATCGATGAAGACCACGAGACTAAAGAGTCAAACGAGCTGGAACAAAAGAAGCAGGATATAGATCAGACAATTCTAAAGAAAACGCGGCATACCCATATTGATGAAAAAGACTGGAACTCGCTATCACATATGTAGGAGAAGGAGAGCACAAAGGAGTAGAATAACGTTGGGCAACATTCAGCATTTTGGGGCAAATATAAAGTCTAAGTAAATTTATCTGAAAAAAGAAGTAGCGCACCTCTCTACAAACTACGAAAATGGATCATTCGAGTTGCCCTCGACTATGCTCGACGTAATTGCTTTTTAAACGTCATATAAAATGGGGACATATTTATATACCCACAGTTAGACGTACGCAGGTATCTCACAGACGTGATGTGGCTACTCTCAGTTTTTCTACAAATACTAGTTTGGCATATGTTCCTCTGAATAGTCTGATCTCATTCCTGCTTCCTTTGTCTTAGTTCGTTTGACGCGAAAGTCTAGTGGTCTCCATCAATTCGATGTTTTAATACCTTATTGTATTAGAACTTCCTATTCCAATAACTCCTTTCCACGGACAGCAAGATTGTGAAAATCCTTTCTTTCTCACTGTTTTCCTTCTACAATAGTTTTCTCATTCATTCTATTGCTATCAAATTTACATCTGTGTTTACAGTGTATGCGAACCTATGGTGTGAATTCGTTAAAAAGAGACATTCACCCGTCTTTAAATGCTCACCGATACATTATTGGTGGGGAAGAAAGTGAATGACAGAAACGTAGAAAGAGCCGAGTCTCGATTTACGTGTTGTCTTTAAGAAATAGAGTACATGACAAAATTTCCACGGTCAAGAAGGATTTCTGTTTTACTTAATTAGGAGAGAACATCTGAGTAATAGTTTCAGAACCTCTTGGAAGTTGACGGTGGTGAAGCGGTTAACGGCACGGACTGACGACCGGAGTGTCCCAAGTTCGAATCCAGTTCGTTCCACAAAGAAGTCACTTTTAGTTATGATGTTGGTAAAATTCACGTGGTTTGCTCCTGTAAGTACTACATATCTTTCTAGGAAAAAATCTGAATAGATTCATATGAAAGAAAACTAATACCAACAAGTGAAACTTTGTATTCATACGATGATTATCAATACGTATTTTACATTTTGGTATTAACCAATAGCTGAGTCACGTATGAAGTTAATTGAAAATGTACCGCGTTAAAGACGGGTCGATGTGTTTACCTCTGACTTGATCATCATGCCTAAAGAGAATCTAGTTTTCAGGTTATTCTGCCATTTTTCTCCCTTATTGGAAATAAGCATTTTCTTTTTTTTACTTGGGAGTCACAATTTATCGAGGCCCGAAGTTCACTCGAGGATAATGTTAACGAACGTAAGGTGGTAGTGTAGTAGTCATTAATGGCGTAAATATGGTAGAATTTGATTATTTATGGGGACGGCTCAACAAGAACTTGTTTACATTTGATTGGCTGCCTTGTTGTATTCAACCGGGAAGCAGGACAGCGGAACAGTGTTTCACAGGCGAGCAGTTATGGGAAAGAAGCTTTATTCATGGAATCTGTGTTTAGAGTTAAGCACTTGTAGAGAGTGTTTTTTTTGTGTGAAAGCTTGGCAAGGAATGATCATCGATAAGAGATACGTCAAACACTTGCCATGAAAATAACGATAGAGCAGGGACAGACTCACAACTTCTGTTCTGTGGAAAAGAGGTTCCAGGGAAGTGAAAAGGGCATCAGCAGCAGTTTCAAATCCGGTTTTGAACTCTATCAAGGCAGAAGAAGGCTCGCCGAACAACTTCTGTCCAGATGCGGCAACAGTCCTTCATTTTAGGGCGTTCCTAGTTCTTATATTGAAGAGAGGATTGTGTTGGCAGTGAGATACCTGCGGGAGCGGTAAAGTGATCCTACTATTTTCCAGCGATCTTGGCGACAGATTTGATGGATGTGTTCCATTTTCAGATCGAGAGTGAAGGTCAGTCTCAAAAGCTTTTCAAAGCATGGAACTTCCGCAAGACGAAAACCATTCATTTCAGTTGGAGCTTGATGAGGTTCTAATGGCAGCTTTGTCGTTAGATTCTGGACTTTTGAGATGGTGATTGATCATTCGGATTATTTGAATTCTTCAGACTACTGTTCTCATCTGTAGAGTCATTTTCACAACGTTTCGGTCGATGTAAATTCCAAGCATTTTCAGATGTATTATGTTTAACTCGGGTCCACGACATTTCGAACGAAACTCTTCATTAAATCCAGAGCTGTAAAATTCTCTTGTCATATTATTGGGTGGAACTCGTAAGTAATTCGCAATTGTATTTTTGCGTGTCGCCCGCACTGAGGATTGAACTTTCAACCGGCAGAAGAGTGTAACTTTAAAACTAAATTCAACAAGTACTTTATTCATGTCTCGCGTCTTGCGGACGACACTAAAAATACAATTGCGAATTACTTGGGATTTCTACAAATCATAGCTGAGGGAACAAAAGCATGCTAACCCCGTTAATTAAATAAAAGGTTTCCTTCGAAATTCTGTGCAGATTTCCGAATTTGAGAGAATGATTCCCGAGTTCCACAAGATACACCTAAAGAAGTTTGCAAGGTTTTTTTTTTATATAAATAAATCACAACTTGTCAAGGCCCAGAAGCTATTCGAGGATCAGTGTAAAAGAGTGTACATTGGTCAAAAGGACAATATCATAGTAATCGTTAGAAGCGTAAATTAAGTATATTGGATTACTTAAGGGGAACAGCTCATCAAGAACTTGTTTACATTGAACTTGAAGACGACCATGTTGTAGTCAACTGGAAAGCAGACAAACGGAAGACAAGTTACATAGGTGTATAGTTCTAAGAAAGAAACTTTGTTCATGGAATTTACGTTTAGGTTTACGCACAGATAAATAGTAGGGGGAATCATTGATAGTGGTTTCAGATAGACGAGTGTTTCTCGTGAATGTTTTGCGAGGAGAACCGTAGATTGGAGCTCAGACGAGCACTTGTCATGAAAATAACAATAAAACAGAGACAGGTTCGCAACGTCTCTTCTGTGAGAAAGAGGTTGCAGGGAAGAGAAAAAGGGCCTAAATCGATCGAAAAGTTCTGAAAATAAGACTCAAGATGAGGAAAGTATTCCGAAGAATCCCAATAATATTGAATTATCATATTTATCAGAAAACGAAATAGAAATTTTTGTTCAGTCGGCCTTGTAGCACATTTCTTTTTAAGTATGCTCTTAGTGGGCTTTTGGCTAACTATGTTCGGAATTGATGCAAATGAACGCTGGCGGTGAGGTTCTTTGCCTTGTGATAATATGTAAATACAAAGAGTAGTAACCTATACTTAGTAGATAACAAAATCATCGTGTTTTCAGCCATTACTCTCCCGGGCAATACTGAGAGCGGCGAACACAAGGGTATTTCCTTAGGGGATTCTCCCTTAGCACCAATTTATTGTCGCGGTGTTTTAAGTGCCATGCTACTCTAAAACTTTCTTTCCTTGGGGTATTTTTGGCGCGCTTTACTTTGTCCACGACATCCATTCCAAGTCTCAGCCTAAGGTTTAAGTAGTTTGCCTCAGAATTTATCATCTAGAATTAAAAGTTTATAGTGTTTTTAAGTGAGTCTGTCTTCCCCTGGCTATTATTATATAACTTAGTCGTTTTTGCTTTGATCCTTGTAACAATTGGCTTTAGCGACTTTCATTCAAAAAAAAAAAAATGCAGGCTCTATAAATACAATTTCCTGCGCAAAGAAAGTTGAAAAGCGCTAGACATTTTAGTCTGTTTAAAACTGGTAAAAGTTATAATCTATTATTTAAAAAATAGTACTTTTTGCAAAACTGTTGGTTGAATATGGTTTAATTTTCGGTGATTTTTAAAAAAATACTAATCCCTATTAATTCCTATGCATTCCCAACCCTGTTTAGAACGGATACTATAATTCGTAGTTCTCTGCACTTTGTCATAGAACAGGTCAATATGAAATTGCAGCCAAATTTCCCCAGAAATTTGCAAAGAAAATGTAAATCTTAATTCCTAAATTTGCATCGAATAGCTACTATAATGCTAAGTTCGCTGCCCTTTTTCATAGCAAAATTACAATACAAAATTTCTGCAAAATCGATTTAGTAGTTTACGGGACGTTGTGGTATGATCTACCTAATTAGCATATGTGGGGTGTCAACCATATGAATATTGTTTGTACCGTAAAGACGGGAGAGATCCAACCAGAGACCCAACAAGGACCCAACGAGAGACTCAGAGAGACAAGGAGATCGAGAGTCAACGACTACCCAACCGACACTTTCTCCAGGGACAGTCTCCCCATGGCTATACCAATTGACTCTATATAAATATTGTATATACTTTCTTGCTCTCAATATATCTGTTCTATTTTACTTTTGTGTTGTAGTTATTTATTTCCATGTGTTCAGGTGAACTTCAACACGGGAAACCTTCTACAGTATACCTGGTATTATAATTACAAATCTATATTAACTCCGGCTATTCCATAATTCTGCATTGAACCGATAGCATAATACTTCTTTCGCTGTAGCTTTTCATAATGAAGGTACGCGCAAAAAATCAGCTACGTCAGCTTAGTATTTCTAGAAAAAGAAAAACAAATACTATTAATACCTATTAATCGCTGTTAAGTCACAGCTACACACACACAGCATAATTATTAGTTTGCAGCAACGTATAATAACAAAGGTACATACAAAATTTCAGCCAGATCGACCCGGTAGTTTTCGAGAAACAATAAGACGGACAGACAGACAAACACATAAACTGGCAGATAAAGAGAAATTACTGGAGCAATTCTCTACCTGTATAAAAGCCAATGACGTCCTAGGATTGAATCCTGTTGCCACATCTACGCAGGAGCTGCTCAAAGCACCCAAGGCTTCCGTTGCAGAGTTCAAAACAGACTTCGAAATCTAGTAAGTGATGCCCTTTTCTCTTCTCTGCAGCCTCTTTCCAACAAAAGAGATGTTGCAAGCCTGTTCCTGTTCTATCGCTATTTTCATGGCAAATGTTCGACTGAGCTCCAATCTATGACCCCCTCTTGCCAATCTTTCACAAAAAACACTCGTTTCGCTTAAAACATTATAGATAAATTCACAGATTCTCTGTCGTTTCCTAAACACAAACACGGATTTCATGAATTGAGCTTCTTTCCTAGAACCATTCGCCTGTAAAATTCTGTCCCGCTGGTCTGCTTTCCATTTGACTACAATAGCATTATCTTCAAATCCAATAAAAACAAGTTCCTGCTTAAATGATCTAATTATACCATATTACTTATAAAAAAAAACAATTAATACGCATCTGTCTCAATGAATACAATACACACATTAACCATTATCCTCGATTGACCTCCTGGCCTTGATTTGTGGTGACCCTTTGTAAACAAATATACATAGATTTATAGATAAATGAATATTATATTTTAGATTATTTAGGATGATTTCCGGTTATTTGATAGCATGGTAGTTATTTAATTTTGACATTCATTGAATTGATTATTTGGCCAGCTATAATCCGAAATAAGCGTTTGATGGACGATCGAAGCAGAATCTGGGATGGTCGACGCTGACCGCTGCCTCCACTCAAGAGATTATATGTAGAATCCATTCACGTAAAAACTGACTGTTGCAAACCGGTTTTTAATCCAACTGAATATGTAGGCGGTATCTGTGAGCCACAAAAACCGACGCAGCTTTGGGATTTGATCCAGAAAACCCGGATACAGAGAGAAAAAGGGAGACAGCGGCAGAAAAAGAGGGGAAGTCGAGAAAGAAAGAGAGAGGAGAGGGGAAACAGAAAGTAATGAAAAAAGTAAAATTTCCAGAGAGGAGAATATGCTCAATAGATCGGCGAGGGAAAGCTAGCCTTGCACATTACTGACCCTGGAACAAAGATAAGAAAAGAGTAATCATATTCTAAAGCCTGAAGGACTCTACGTTTTGGTACTTAGGTTCAATGAAGAGGATTACAATATAGAGGAGGTCGGGGATGGAAAAGAGATGAAAGACAGTAATACGTATGAGTCCATTAAAAATATTAGAAATAGCAACTGAATAAAACACCTATTATAAAAGTAGCTGAATGCCTTATTCTCGTCAATCTATCTATAACAATGTAGTTATATGCCTGTAAAAGCTCAACTACGCCATTGAGCTATATAACGACGAAATACGTGTGTGTGAATAAATATTAATCATTAAAAACAGATTTTAAAATATACCTCGCTCCCGATTTTAGGGCATATATTACGGGTATATGTTAGTAAAGGTTCAGGCACGCAGATCAGTAGTATAACAACGAAACGCCTATGCTTAAATAATCATATATACAGGGTGGCCACAAAGTCTGGCTACATTATGTAGCCAAACTTATGTAGCCAGATTTTGTGGGCACCCTGTATATATATATATATATATATATATATATATATATATATATATATATATATTTATATATATATATATATTTATATATATATATGTACACAAACACGCACGCGCGCGTGCGTGTATATATATATATATATGAACGTGTCTGTGTGTATGTGTGTCTCTCTGTGTGTCTGTGTACATTTTCCTACGCAATAACTCTGTCAATTTTCCACCTGCAGACTCGAAAGTTGATATACAGGGTACTGAGATTTGGGAAAATCGATGTGATCGTTTTTCGGCCAGAAATTGTGCGATTAAGGGGTCAAAGTTCAACGATTTGACCTTTGAGAACTCTACACAACTCCTTCGACAATTTTGGGTCTACGCACTTGAAATTTTAGACATAGGTTCCTTGAACATGGATCTAACTTAATAACTTGATTTTAGCCCAAAACAATAAATGGTAAGGGGTCATAATAGGGGTCAAAGTTTAAAAAAATTGACCTCTGCGGTCTCTTCCAAATTACTCAGACAATTTCTGGTCTAAATATTTGAAATTTTACATAAAGGGTATTCAGAGATAGGGCAAGCTTTTTCATCAGTTTGGGTCGAACATTTTTAATTACCAATATATAAATGTATGTATGTATGTCTGTTTGCATGCCTGCCTTAAACTTTCAATAAAGGCGACGGATCTTACCAAGATCAGTATCGTTTTAAAGTTCGACCTTTCATAGGACAAATATCGAAAAATTGGTTAAAAACATTAATATCTTCCCTTTCAACTAGGCACTTTTCTACAGGGGGGGACTTTTTTCGCCGATATTTTTTAAAGTTATCCTCTACTTTAGATTGTCTAGCCTTAATTTTATAAAGTGTCGCTTCCGGTTTGCCGATGGTCGTAACAGCACCAACGTTAGGGTTTATCCCGTTCTTTTCCTCCTTTGCGGCACAGGTTCAAGCCTGCCTTCCTACGACCACTTTTTTTTTGCTCAACATATATATATATATATATATATATATATATATATATATATATATATGTATATATATATATATATATATATATACTAACAATTCACCCCGGTTTTGCTCGGCCCCTATGTACTGTTAATAACTTTATGTGCAGGTGTATTAATTATATTAAACGTTTGACTTATGTCCAGGTAACCTATATCTAAAATTTTAAGTGTTTAGACACAAAATTGACGAAGGAGTTTTGTAGAGTCTGCAAAGTACACTCTTACACCTTTGACTTTTTGGCAGCCAAATTTTAGCTCCAAAACTTATTAAAAAGTTTGCTGCATGTCTGAATACCCTTTATGTTAAATTTCAAATATTAAGACTCAATATAAGCTGATTAGTTTGCTAGAGACCGCACAATTCAAATCTTTTGAACTTTGAACCCTTGCCAGCCAAATTTTCGGCCAGAAACCGATTTAAAAGCTTGTTCTATATCTGAATACCTTTTATGTCAAATTTAACATGTTAGACAAAAATCTGGCTGAGTAATTTGGTAGAGACCACAGAGGTTGAATTTTTAAAATTTAATTCCAATTTTGACTCCTCATCATTTACTGTTTTGGGCTCAAATCAAATTAAAAATTTTGATCCATGTCCAAGTAACCTACATCTAAAACTTCAAGTATTTAGACCCAAAATTGGCGGAGAAGTTTGTTACAGTTTTCAGAGATCAAGTCGGTGGACTTTGACTCATTGACAGCCAAATTTCTGTCTGACAACCGATTAAAAAGAGTTTCCACAATCGTAATACCCCTAATGTCAAATCTCGAGTTAGTAGACTGAGAATTGACAGAGTAGTTTGGTACGGAAATGTTCACACACAGACAAACGCAGACAATTACACTTTTAAAGGTATATATATATATATATATATATATATATATATATATATATATATATATATATATATATATATATATATATATATGATGGTGCATAGATACTGTAACAAAATAAAACTTAGATTTATTCTAAGAAAATATTTTATTACAATATTATTATACATGAGAATGTGTGTAAGGAGACTTCTCAACCTATATACTCAACGAATTTTTTATCAAAGATATAAAATTTTGTATAAAGGGTATTCAGATATGTGCGAAATATTTTAATCGGTTTTAATCTGAAAAAAAAAACAGCTACTAATCGCTAAAAATTGAAAAATTGATACTTAGGAGGTCATCTTATTTTTATCTGTTTGTCAACTGTTTCTATGGTTATAATTGAGCGGTCTGCTAATATATATATATATATATATATATATATATATATATATATATATATATTGCATCTTTATCTCGAGAGTGGGGTTATCATATTGGTGATGAAAAATAATTATCAATTAGCATCTAAGGTAAATTAAACAATGAATTATACCCAGTGTATTTATATAATATTTAATTATTTAAAGGCACGTGTTTCGTCGTCTATAAGCAGCAGTTGATTCCACAATCTTTTTGACGTTTCAAATTTGTTGAATCAACGAATATTTTATACTCCCATATTTTTTTTTATTTTCATCGAAATCGGTGAAATCGCTCATTTTTCAATCAAATCTGCTCTATTAGGGGATATATCGCTGTGCACCTGGATCAAACTTCACATGCGTCCTCGTAATTATTTATTCCACTATACATTGTAATCTATATTGCACTGTAGAGAACCTACTGCTGATTTGATTAAATTAGTTTTTATATAATGGCTTGCGTAAAAGTTTAAAATGCAAAGTCAAGTATTATGTTTCAATTGTTCTCTAAACATAAATATTGATTTTGAATACGAACTATCATATCAAATAATCTACTGTTGATTTTATATGCCTGGCTTTACCGCTTGTGCGATGATAGTGGCTTGAATTTAAATTTAAAATAAAAATGTCAGGTATTATAGTGTAAATGTGATTTAAACAGCAACATTCATTTCGAACACCCCCGCCTGTCATATAAGAATAACTACTGTTGATTTTACATGTCGAACCTTTCGGCTTGTGTAGTAATAAAACATTTCGAGTGCACTTGTGGTGTTTGACAGGGTAATATGTTAACTTTGGTCAAAATCGAACTGTTCCTTCTTTCATTGGATTATTTTCACTATCGATATTTATCGAAGATATTCCGATACTAACCTAAGAACACTACCAGACACACAAAGGGCCATCGTGTGAAATTTCGTAGAAATTGGTTTTAGAGTCCATAGGGAACGATGTTTCGCGCACAGATACACACGAAGACATAGTTCCTTATATATAATAGAAGAGATTAGGGTGTACCAGTTTGTAGTCTCAGATCCTATTCTTCGACAGTTTTCTGAAAGCTTGAAGTCCGTCTGCCAAAAGGTGGTTTTGGTAGCACAGGTGTCATCTACCCGAAAATGTTATCAGGCTGCATGAATTTACAGCAATATTCAACATCAACAACGAATTAGTATTTATTGTGACGTCATACACTACCCTGCATATAGTATCAGTATTATTTCCTTTTATCACCACCATATAAAATTCAACTATCTTTCAAGGTCGTATCACACCTCTTCAGCCATATCTTATGAGATGCTTTCTCTGCTATTTTATGCAAATTTCTAATTAATTTTCTTAATTCTGAGATTTTCCAATAAAACCGATATCAAGAGATGTGTATAGCCGTTTAATCCACATGCCCTCTTAGCCCAATATTCAAATGCTGCAATTCGACCTTCCATTCTTCATTCTGGAATCCCTGTGCCAGCTTTCTATATTTTATTTCTTCTCTATTTTCAGCACCAGCAATTTCATTATTTTCATGTTAATACTAATTCCAATACATGTTGTCTATATAGTCCACATGCACATTAAAATATTTATAACTTACTACATAGGGACAACCATTCAGCGCTTGGAGGTTAGAATTTTCCAATATCCCTCCTTCTTCAATACATAAACACAATACTATCTCATTGATACACGCAATAACCCTTATCCCTGAGTGGCCTTCGTGCCTTGATAAGTGGTGAACCCAATGTAAAAAGAAATAGCCAACATCCGGGGGTGTACTGGCTCATAAGTCGACTATCGGTGAACATTTGTTGCTGTGCAAGATCTGCACTGGAGGGTACACGGATGAAATTTTCTCTATCTTACACAAAGTACGTTCGCAAATCCCCTTAAAAAATCTCGAGTCGGTGTCGATTCATGTACGTCAACCATATCTGTGTAAACAAAAGGAACACACCATAATTTGGAACGTAGGGTATTCGACAAGGTTATTCCTTTGCTCGTTTACCCCATATAATTTTTTTCTACTCTCGCTAGTAATTTATGGTCTTTTGACTACGTTTTTAAACGATGTGGGGCCCCTCCAGTTGCTGATGTTCATTTTGAAAAGTGTCGGCCGAAAGACGCCTTGTAACATTTTTCTACCCCACACGTTATTTACATCCTTTTGTCTAATATTTCCTTTTTTACACATTGAATTAGAGCTAAGCAGCTTAGGAGAAATGTTTTTTAAGTTTCTGTTTGTTACCACAATTTTTTTTCTTTAATACTTTACGTTGAAAATATACAAAAAATACCTCAATTGTAAATAATAATGGCACTGCGCCAAGTTTTAATCAAATGGTTTATGTAATTATGTACCCATAAAAATTGTTTTACATAATTATATTTGTGTCTGCAATAGAAATAATATGTAAATTGAAATCGATTTTGGAATAATTGATTTTTAAACTTTCACACGGATTTATAGACACCATATATTATTTTTCTTTCCTTTCTGCACTGGACCCGACAACAGAAGATTATATTACGTAGTGATTGGATCGTCCAAATAAATACGTAACGCAAACGTAAAACATGTAACGTAACATTCGGCCGCAACCGAGATTGAACTCACTACACGCGTTTGCAGTGTAATTCAAATCTTGTCCGTCGCTAGATAGTTGATGCTTCGCCAGGATCATCAAGGGTATGTTTTATCGTGACGCCATTATTAGATGGGTTGCTTATCACGGCTTAGGAGAGTCCCATCGAGAGAAGGATAGACCGCGCCAGTTTCCTAACCGTATTGTACGGCGCACTCACGTTGACACACCGGTTCACGCCGGATCACCGAAGTTAAGCAACTTCGAGCCTGGTCAGTATCAGATGAGTGACCATTTGGGAAGGTGATGCGCTGTGTGTGCCGCGAGGTAAAATACTAGGTTCATAGAACTACGTACGCATATTAGCGACTCACGTGCTGATGTAATATAGGGTCAGAATATAAGCGTGGGGGTTACCTCATGGAATGAAATGCATATATGTAGGTGCCAAGATTGAAAGCAAAAGACGAGGGAAAAGATAGGAAAAAACGCGTGGCGAATTTTAAGGTACGCTTGACAAGCACGTGGGTTTCGTTCTACTAACCCTTCGTAAGCGTGTCGGTTGGCCCGATAGTCTGATAAAGAACTACGGCAGCGCAACTGTTGATTGTTCCTAATTACTTTGACTTCTCACGAGGGCAGAGGTAGACACCAAGGTCGTTCTGATTAGGTTGGTTGGTTGGTTGTTTTTGTTTTACGGCATATCAACCGTTTTCAGGTTATTTAATGCCGAATCCAAAGATTTTGAAGAATTTTTTTTTAATAGAATATATTTGTTGTTTTCACGTCGGTTTCTATTTAACCCATAGTTGGGACCCTAACAGGTACTACCACTCCGGGTCAGAGTGGACCTGGGAGCAATGGTAATTAAAGGGTGGTTCCACACTCCCCAAAGCCCACAAGCTGGGGCCTCACCACTGGATATAGTTTAAGGTCATATCCAGGACCCCCATTGAGGGACTTTTACCCTCTGCAGGGGGGCAGTCGGCGTATTCTAATGTCCCACCGACAGGGCCGTTCTGATTTGGAAAGAGAAAAATTGAGCGAACACATATTTCCCTGTTTTGTAAATAATTCACTGATCAACAATAACTTTTGTAATCTGCGTTTTTTCAATTAATTTCAGACGAATCTGATGCGCTGAATAAAAAAATCAGACAGGTAAAGTTTGGGAGCTTTGGTCACATGTCATTTTTGCATTTTTGTTCACATGTATACATGTGTGGAGCACTTTAAAAGAATTTGGTGTGGATAAAATGCAATGTCGAATAATTGTTTTGATTGGAAATGCTTATTTTCATGACAAGAAATATTTAGGTCTGATAGTTCTGGGTCATTATGCCAAAAAGAGATTAGTTTGAAATCATAAAACTTCGAAATCTTCCAAAAAATTGCTGCTCAGCATACACGAAAAAGGACGGAATTGAAGGAACTGTCGGCAACTGGCGTGTAAAACCGGATGTAATGACTATCTTTGTTCTTTCGACTAAAAAAGCTGCGAGTCGCTACGGTACAACGGTTGGTTCATTTTAAAATTAAAGACAACGTTACAATAGTTTTCTAGATGATAGCATCAGGTAGCACCAAAACGTTTTATAAACATATTTAGCATCCAGTTTTCCATCTGTATTTTATCTGTGTGTTAGTGGTATGGAGTCGATTAAAGAATAGCGCGATTAGTGCGGAATATCGTTGGATGTGATGGGGGTCAAAAGGTTAAGACTTATCAAACCCGGCGACACCACACTGATGTGTTGTGAGAGCGTTCAGTTGCAAGTGTCTCATCTCAAATGATTCCAAAACATAAAAATAAAATAATGTATAGGTCCATAGGTTCATTAAATATTTTATAGAAAGTTATCAGAATGTTTCATGTTTCAAATATCACAATGTATGGGAATAGAAAAACGGAAGTGTATATCGACCGTGAATACACGATTCATCAATGAAAAATGTGAAGGCGTTTTCTGGTTAGAACTTGTTTAAAACGAGAGAAACTTTTGACATACTGAAGCAGAGCAGATAGCATAAACGTGTCTCTTGCGCTATGGCGTTTAAGAAAAATAATATAAAAAAGAAATTGTTATAATTATAACTGTCATTAAAATTGCGGTTAACAACAACAAACAATCCGATTTTACTCAATGCAACACTCGTGATTCTATGTTTTCGCACTTAAAAAAATTTCGATGATTCAAGTTGGGTGATTAAAAACCGATCAACATTAGTAACGCAAAAGACGCACTTTGTACAACAGGAGCGCTCCAGATGCGCCAACCAAAATGTTGCGCTATTGAATTTATATACAATTTTCTCGCTTGCACTTTTCAAATGCTTCCTAAAATCATATATACACCTTGCAATTCTTTTGTCGTTATTATCAAAATCAACAGAGAGACGAATTTATCAACATAGAAAGTTTATTTACAATTAAAATTTTGCCTATCGATAAAGAGAGAAAGCCGTTAAGGCGTAAGGGGTTGTTTGTGTTTGTGTCAGCGACACGAGTAAATGTTAATCGCGTAAGAAGGCTGTCTGTTGTCTCTTCATATTCTTCTTTTGTTGTTTATATCGCCTGTCTTACATAGACATTAATCCACATTCCTGAAATTTAATATTGAAACATTATAGTGTTCTGTTATATTTTTCGTTGCGGAATGTATAACCTTCCGACCTGGAATGTAAACATTTCTTTGATTTCGGTGATAATTCCAATTCCGGTCATTTTATAAGATACAAGAATGTAGATCCATCTGGACTGTGCGTGTGTGCGCACTTCCACTTTCATTGTGTCCTCCCGGCTCCGCATCCAACAAAAACATTTGTACAGATGTACTTGATACACATCCTTGTAAAATATAAGGAAAGACAAGCTCAGGAAAGTCGGATATGAAAATCTATCACACTAGAGGAAGAGGAAAAAGCCCTGCAAAACATGCCTGAGCAACCCCTCGGAATTACACGGTAGGGGTTTCTCAGGCAATACTCAATAAAGTAATCCCTTAGCAAAGTGTTATTAAAAAAAGTCAAGGGTCTGATACCCACTAGAACTACACAGGAACACAAGTGACTGCAACTTCATTGTCAGTTGGCAATCCGTTCATTTTCAAACGAAACTTTACTTCCCAAACCATGCACGAGTTTTAGTCTTAAATAGTAGCAATCGATATCTGTTTTAGAACTATGGAAAATAATCAATTATATATTATAATTTATTTATCGTACATGGCGTATTTTTCTTATCAGATATATTTATTATGGAATCACTAAGTTATACATACTAGCATTGATATTTATGGGGAAACACTTTGGATTTATTTCTAAACTACAACCCCTAAATATAGAATATACCTATATAATTATAAAAGTTTGTGGACCTCCGGGTGCCCTTCGTTGCTTGCTTACTAGAATCTTGTATTCGACGATTCCGATACAATTACGGATTCTTTGATGAATTCCCGATTTCGATACAATTACCAATTCCGATTCTTTATAAACTCTAAATATTTAACTATGGTGTAAATATTTTTCACAATTATAGTAAAAATATATTAAATGTGCAGATATTTACTCAGGCGAAAAAGTACAGTTGTAAGCGATGATCAATGGATTTTAGTTTTATTATTAATTAAAAATAAATAAATATTTATTATTTTTCATTATAACCAGAAGGGGAAGATTTTGATTTTAACAAATTAAATTTAAAAAAAAATTGAATAATCGTTTTTTGGCATCGAAAATTAGGTACTAATTTTTTTCGATTCTGATACCGATTCCGATACCCCTAAAAGTTCCGATTCCGATTAGTCGTCCCAACACTAATATATATATATATATATATATATATATATATATATATATATATATATATATATATACTAGCATTTCAGACCGACGTTGCCCGGGTATTTGGAGGTGTATGTTGGGGAAAGAGCGGTCAATTTTTAAAATTTGTACCCCTATTATGACCCCTTAACATCTATTGTTTTCGGCTCAAATCAAGTTATGAAGTTAGATCCATGTCCAAGGAATCTATATCTAAAATTTCAAGTGTTTAGACCTTAAACTGGTGTAGGAATTTCGTAGAGTTCTCAAAGGTAACATCGTGTAATTTTTACCCCTTAACAGCCAAATTTTTGGCCGATAATGCATTATAAAGATTTCCCCAAATCTCAGTACCCTCTGTATCAAATTTTAAGTCCGTGGAAATTAGCATAACTCTATTGAATTTGCATGTGGCATCTGCTGTTTCTAACCTACGAGACATTTGGCCAGTAGGAGAATTCTTGTGCCTACTTTATTAATATAGAAGCTATTACTAAAAAACTAGCTTTATTTTTAATGTAAACTTTTACCTGAGCCGGCATAAAATATAAAAGTACGTCATCTCTTTACATATTTTTCTGTTGGTTGTAGATGAAGGCTTATTACTGTTAGGTTGCTCAAACATTCGTAAATACTTGCAAACATTTGATTTTTATGCAATTTTAAATTGTATTTTGCATTTATATCATTATAGTAATCTTAATCTTTCTTTGCCAGATGGTAATTAATATGCACTTGAGTTGCGTATTTTTATTCGGTACTATTCGAAGCAAGGTCATTCAACCAAGAATGTCGCAAAAAAGATTTCTGCTGCCGGAGGTGAAGGAACAATTGCATATGAGGCGATCTCAAAGCAATACAAGTGTTTCGGCTTAAAAATAAGACTCGTTCGGGACGGCCGTCAGTTGAATAATGGAGAAAAAAAACCGGGTTGGACATTGAGTCTTCATCAAGCACTCGAGAATTGGCTGACGGGCTTGGCGTTGTCACCAAAGTACAAGCCTAGAGACTAGTTGAAATGTGATCGACCGGAAGCGTGCTTTGATGCAGCAGGATAATGCAAAGCCACACGCCGCCAGGAAGATTAAATTTGGAGAACTGGACGGCGTTGAGGTTCTGTTACATCCAGCCTACAGTCCCAGCTATACTCCATCAGATTACGGGCTTTTCAGCTAAATTCAACACTTTATGGAGGGGTGTTGATTTAACTCGTTTGATAGTGAAGGAAGCGTGTCAAGAATTCTTTGATTCGGAGCCGGCGGAATGACACTTGGAACGTTTGCAGATCAATCGAAGAAAGTCTTAAAACATGATGGGCTTTGATTTTGAGAATAAATATCTCTTCTTACTACATGGCGAGTAAAATTTCAATTACTTTTAAGTGTTAACAAACTTTTAGGACAACCTAATATTTCTATTTCTAGATCGAAAAATGTGTATGAATTTTATATTTCTGCTATCTTATAACCTTGTGTGCTACAAAATGTAATCTATCCACCATCTCTGTGCATACCTGTATTATGTTTATCTCGCTTGTTGATAAAACCGTATTTGTTATCTCTGTTTCTCTAGGTTTGAACACGTACATACCGTCGGGTTAGTCTATGGCGATATTGAAATATGCAGGTCGGTCCTGGTTATCTATATATCATACATTAGAATTCTTGTTCTCTGGTCATTTCGTTTGGTCTCTCACTTTAAGTTATGAACAGCATCGTAGTCAATAAATTCCTAAATTGAATGAACATATTTCTTTCTTAATGCGTCCAAGTAGTTCAAAGCAATGTTCGGTCTGCATGTCATCTTTAAATCTGAACTCGAAACTTTCGTCGACCTCTCACGTTTTTTTTTTTTTTATTATTATTATTAAAAATAGGATCTACATCGATAAACGTGTTAGTGGATGGACGTAAAATATTTTAGATGCGTGCCAGTATTTATATACAACAATTTGTCCGTATTTCATGCTGGAGGTTGAAAGGGCTTTATGCGTCGATCTGTGAAGCTATCGCTTGAAAAGAGTAGTTTTTCCTATCGATAAAGGCGCCTAACTAATTAGCGATCCGTAAGAATATTATTTCTATACTTTTAAAATGTGAATTGCCGCACTAAGTCATCATCATCATCATCATCATCATCATCATCATCATCATCATCATCATCATCATCATCACCACCATCATCATCGTCATCATCATGTAAATAATTGTTGTCATCGTCATCATCCTTGTAGTATTTATCATCATCATCATCATCATCATCATCATCATCATCATCATCATCACTACGTGGTTACAGGACTGATCTTGATGCTCCGCTTGGGAATTACCAGATGAATTTTCTATTTGAAATCCGTGCTCTTCTACAAACTCATCATCATCATCATCAGCAGCAGCAGCAGCAGAAGCAGAAGCAGCGATTGCACCATTATCACCATCGCTATCGCCGCCGTCATTATCATCATCATCATCATCATCATCGTCATTATCATCATTATCATCATCATCATCATCATCATCGTCGTCGTCATCATCATCATCATCATCACGGTCGTCGTCATCATCATCATCATCAGCAGCAGCAGCAGCAGCGTCGTCGTCGTCGTCATAAATAATCAATACGTTAATGTACGTAGACCCAACACATTAAAGACACAAGTAACGTGAGTGTGTCTCTTCTCTGTGTGCACGCGTTGTTTTTACAACATTTTTCTTTTTCCTTGCGCTGACGTAACTTCACATACGGCCAGTATTTGCATTACAGCTACTATACTTTGTTACATTATAATAAATGATAAATTACCCATCGACAGAGAACCTTGTGAAAATAACACCCAATTTGAGCAGAAGAGTCTGAATAATCAAAATACAAATTATTAATTCTAATCTAAAAACAATAATAAAATATAGTAAGCCATTGGTTTTGAATTTCATCTTCTTATTATTCATATTTAACTGGCTTTACAAACTCATATTTCATATGATTTAAATATCTAACTTGACTAGAAAAGACTTTGCTAGCCTGTCTCTTTTCTATCCTTATTTGTAGAGGAAGTGCTCGCCTGAGTTTCAATCTACCGTCTCCACCCCGGCAAACCTTCAAAAAGAAACACTCGTCCATCAATATTGCCCACTATTAGGGCTTAGATCTACAGACAAATTCTATGAACAAAGCTTTTTTTACGAATCCTGTTCGCTAGTTGAATAAATGTAGTCTAATTCATGTCTAATGTAAACAAGTTCTTGTTGAGCTATTCTCCTAAATAATGTTTTTCTACCACATTAAATATTAACTATTAATACGTTGTTTTCCTGGTGGCCACTGTACACTCATTAACCCTTATCCTCAAGTGGCCTTCGGGCCTTGATGAGTAGTGTCTCTCATTAAAAAAAACGTGTCGCGTTGTTTTTCAGTAGTTTTTATATATTCTCCATTCTGTCATGTCATCCACTCTCTTTCGTTAAACGTTGCCTGTTCTTCATCAAGCTTATTTCAACGAATCAAAAATCAATATTCTTTCATTCGCTCGCTGCTGACATCACACCTTAAGCCGACTTAAAGTTCTTCTATTAAAACGTAAAATCAATAATAGAGACGACACGTGTTACCGTCATCGTAATCCGTATTTCAATGGATATTTTTTTCATTCTTTATAGCATAATAAAACTATTATCTTTTATGTTATTGTCTTTAATAGGAGGCTGTTTTTTGATTGGCTACGATGCATCGTGCCGCCATCGGTATTAATGCGTAGACAGCAAAAAAGGAACAATATATATATATATATATATATATATATATATATATATATATATATATATATATATATATATATATATATATATATATTAAGGTTAACGTCTCAGCCTCGGAGAACCGGTGTTTTTTAGAAAGTAGCCCATTTTATTTGGGCGTATTTATTTATTTATTTATTATTAAAAACAGTAATCTACGGACACGCGTGTTTCAGAGCCCTACTCCTCTTCAGCGTAGCTTGACTGTTGTTAGGATTCGAACCTTGGACCTTATGTATTTCAATTCAGCGCCCTAATCCATTACGCGTGTCCCTAGATTACTCTTTTTAAAAATAATGTATGTATATATATATATATATATATATATATATATATATATATATATATATATATATATATATATATATATATATATATATATATATATATATATAGTAGCAGGGAATCCTGACGTTGCTCCCCGAGACTAAATGATGAATGAATATTTCTCACTCTCATATCTTATTATCACCGAAATCAGTGAAATCGGAATTTTTTCAATCGAATCGTTTTATTGCCAGCTCTAGTCTTGGACCCATCGAAAAGCACTTGTCTATCTGAAACCACTGTACAATAATTTTCCCCACTCTTTATCTGTGCCTAAAGCAAAAGTAGATTCGATGAACAAATTTTCTTTCTTTAAACGCTCTTCCATTTCCCTGCTTTCCAGCTGTCTACAACTTGGTAGTCTTCAAGTCCAACATAAACAAATTCGTGATGAACCGTCCCTTAAGTAATCCAATTTACCAAATTTCCATTACTAACGATTACAATATTATCCCATTGACTACTGTACGCTCTATAGCCCTTATAATCGAGTGGCCTTCGGGCCTTGATAAGTGGTGACTCCGATGTAATAAAAAATATGTTCATTAAACGTTCCCAAAGTTTAATAGTATCGTGTGGTCCTTTACCATATATTTCAGCCATCTTTTTTTTATTTAATCAACAACACTTATAGTGCCATGTACTAAATTCCATATTAATTGTTGAATTAGCAATTCTATGGTTGATCTGTGTTTATAATGTCAGTGAAATAAGTAAGCTGTTTTTAAATAATCTGAATAAGATTTAGCAAAACAATGATTTCTTCTATTAATAAACTTTTAATTTGGGCACTTGACCTTAAATTATATCCGATGGTGATGCCTCAGCTTGCGGGCTTTGGGGAATATTTTTTTTTTTTTTTTACATAGGCGTCACCACTTATCAAGGCCGATAGGCCACTCAATGATAAGGGTTAAAGAGTGTAGAGTAGTCAAAAGGACAATATAGTAATCGATAGTAATGGAAGTTCGGTAAATTTGTTAACTTAAGTGGAACGGCTCATCAGAAACTTGTTCACGTTGAACTTGAAGACAACCATATTATAGACAACTGGAAAGCAGGAAAACGGAAGACAGTACCACAGGCGTGCAGTTCTAAGAAAGAAGCCTTGATCATGGAATCTATGTTTAGGTTTAGGTACAGATAAAGAGTGGGGAAAATTATTGATAATGTTTTCAGCTAGTCTAGTGTTTCTTGTGAAAGTTTGGCGAGGGGGAACCATAGATTGAAGCTCAGTCGAACACTTTCCATGAAAATAACGATAAAGCAGAGGTAAACTCGCAACATCTCTTCTGTGAGATAGAGGTTGCAGGGAAGAGAAAAGGACATCTCCCACCAGGCGACGAAGTCTATTTTGAACCCTATCAAGGCAGGACAAGTCTTTTCTAGCAGCTCCTGCCCATATGTGGCAACAGTATTCCATTCTTGGACGTATCTGGCTCTTATATAGATAGAGAATGCATCAGCAGTGAGATATCTACTGGATCGATAGAAGGATCCGACCATTTTTCCAGCGGCCTTGGCAACAGATTTGATGTACGTATTCAATTTAAGATCAGGAGTAAAGGTCAAGCCCAGAAGCCTGTCAAAACTTGAGGCCTCCCCAAGAATGTGGAACCACCCTTTAATAGCCATTGCTCCCAGGTTCACTCAGACCTGAAGTGGTAATACCTCTTAGGGTCCCAACTATGGGTTAAATGGAAACCGACTTGAAAAACAAAAACAAATATATTCTCTTATAAAATTATTCTTCAAAATCACTGGATTCGGCATTAAATAACCCGAAAACGGTTGATATGCCGTAAACGAAAAACAAACAAACAATTTGGGAACTATCATAATTGCTACTTCTTTTTAAAATGTTTTTGGGGATGTTTTTTATATCTATTTTGATTTAATAGCAATTCGCTATCAATATAAACTTTTATCGTTTTTTGAATTATTTTGTTTATAAAATCATAAACTAAGGTCGTTACACAGCATGGGTCGAATGGTGCAATATCATGTCTTGTTTAGTCTTGTTTGGCTTTTAATTCATTATATTCATTCCATGCAACTTTTTAGCACATTAACATTTTATAAGCGTCTACATCAATCAAATGAACATTACACAATGTTTTACAAGTTTCAATGCCACAAAGGCCATTCCAGCTAAAAATACATCAGATCCAGAAGTCAACAATGTGTAGCATGGCGCAAATGAGCCCGCGATAAAATATCAGCAGCAGCGAAGCATCGCAGACTAGCTATAAGATTAGCAGCAGCAACAGTAGCCGAAAAAGGCGCATAGGCAAATTAGGAATTGTGCCCAAGTTGAAAGAGAGAAAAAAAAGCACTATATGCTTGAAAGGAAAGAAGCAAACTGCCCGACGTCGAAAATGGACGTGTAAAGTTGACTACAAAAATGGGCGGGCTGTTGCCGGCATGCGATCAGACAAAAGAGAAACGCGAATCAGGCTGGATGGACATGTGGCAGTGGAAGACTTCTGAAGTTGTGACCAAACGGGGAAGTTTTGTTAAGCAAGAAAAATGCGGACCCGGATTTTTATATATTTATTTTTTTGTTTGTTCCTGCAACGCTCCGCACGTTACACATACTTTGGATCTTATGCACAGTAAACCCATAAAGCAAACGACAAGTGTATCTGACTTCTAGAGACAGACATCAACGTAAACAAATTCCTAATGAACCGCCACCTCAAGTAAACACTTCAATAGATCTCCACACTAACGTACTGTACTTGCAATAACCCTTATCCCTTAGTGGCTTCCGGGCCTTGATAAGTGGTGACTACCGTGTAAAAAAAATATGAGCTAAATATCAACTACTTGATAATCAGCTCAATATAAACTACTTCAAGTATATTGTCAAATTTGACAGTCACAGAAAAAAAAAACATTGTTATTTAAAAAAAAATGATATCAGTAATTATTCCCATAGTGTCATTAGAAAGTCCTTAATGTACATCAATATTTCATATCAAAATCGTTATATCTTTAAAATCTGAATTCGTTAATCAGATTTTTTCATTGAAAATGATTTTGTTTTCGAAATCCTATAATAAAAACCTAAGATATAATTGTTTTCAACGCATTCATTATTTCTTGTTTTTTTTTTAAACATTAAAAAATACATTTATCCAAGAATTAATGAGCCTTCTTAGAAGAAATTGGAATCATATAATCACTTCTCATCTTTGGATGTTATTTTTTTCGCTGTTATGTGATCGACACGTAATATTGAAATAAAAAATAGGTTAAATAAACTTTTAGTTCATCATTTTGTTTATATATTGTTGCTTTTTTACGAAATTAAACACATTAAAACATATTACGTTTTTTTGTAAGCAATTTTAATATCTTGGTGCTTCTACAGAATTTGAACCGAACAAAACCAACTTTTATCCCGAACTAAACGAAAAATTTATATTACCTTTCTTTTAGTGTTTGGGTAAGGTGAAAAAAAAAGCAGTTCGGTTGAAATTTTTTGGAAGTATCTAAATCTTTATCAATAGTTGAAGATAAGGAATACATTATTTAATGTCATTTGTTTGAAAGGAATTGTAAAAATTTTAAAACGTCGAGTAAAAAAATCAACGTGCGTGTTTTTTTATTTATTAAGGAGGAGAGAGTTAAAAAAAAAAGTAAATGAAGCTGAATACAAAAACAGTTTAGCCGGATCTGGTTATTTTCATATTATTTTCTTATGCGTCAAGTTTATTATATCTTCAAACATTTATCATTTGTTTCGTTTGATAGCTTGTCAGAATTTATAAAATATATAATGCAGAATCCAATAATGTTGGGAAAATGTTTTTACGCTTAAAAGTTTTTCTATATTCATATATTTGTTCGTGATCGTTTGGTTGTTTTGTTTTACGGCATATCAACCATTTTATTTTGTTTTACGACATATCAACCATTTTGTTTTGTTTTACGACATATTAACCATTCTGTTTTGTTTTACGGCATATCAACCATTTTGTTTTGTTTTACGGCATTCCAACCATTTTGTTTGGCTTAACGACATATCAGCCATTTTGTTTTGTTTTACGGGATATCAAACATTTTGTTTGTTTTACGACATATCAACCATTTTATTACGGCGTATCAACCATTTTCATGCTATTTAATTCCATCCAGTAATTTGGGGAAAAGGTTTTCTACAAGTAAACCCTTTCTATTTTTCATGCTCGAAAAATATAGAGGACGAGAGTGGTACAATTCAAACTAGCAGCCATTTGTGGCCGATAATTTATTATTCTACATTGGAACTTCCACTCCCAATGCAGATTTGTCAACGATAAATGATGGCTGTGAATCACTAAGAGGCATTACTTTTGGGACTCTGCTCGTATTTCTTATTTTACTTGAGAAAGATCTACATTTAAAATTGCCATCGCATCTCCAAAACTTCCGAAGCTGGCGTTTATTCACTAATGATAATTTTCCATCTTATACATATTAGAAATCAATCCTACTTTTTTTTTACAGAATTTTATTTCATGTCTAAGACTTCTATCAAAATACCTTTTCTTATAAAGTGTTTTGGTGTTTTGACAAGCTTTTGAGCTTGACCTTTACTCCTGATCTAAAATGGAACACGTACATCAAGGCCGCTGGAAAAATGGTCGGATCCTTCTATCGATCCAGTAGATATCTCACTGCTGATTCATTCTCTATCTATATAAGAGCCAGGTGCGTCCAGGGCTGGAGTACTGTTGCCACATCTGGGCAGGATCTGCTAGAAAGTACTTATCCTGCCTTCATAGAGTTCAAAATAGACTTCGTAGCCTCGTAGATGTGCTTTTCTCTTCCCTGCAACCTCTATCTCACAGAAGAGATGTTGCGAGTTTGTCTCTGCTCTATCGTTATTTTCATGGCAAGTGCTCTACTGAGCCCCAATCTATGGTTACCCCCTCGCCAAACTTTCACAAGAAACACTCCTCTAGCTGAAAACACTATCAATAATTCCACCCCACTCTTTATCTGTGCCTAAACCTAAACATAGATTCCATGAACAAATCTTCTTTCCTATAAGTGCACGCCTGTGGTACTGTCTTCTGTTTTCCTGCTTTCCAGCTGACTACAATCTGATTGTCTTCAAGTCCAACGAAAACAAGTTCTTGATGAGCCGCTCCACTTAAATTAACAAATTTACCGGATTTCCATTACTAACGATTACTATATTTTCCAATTGTCTACTGTACACTATTAACCCTTATCCTCGAGTGGTCTATGGGCCTTGATAAGTGGTGATGCCTATGTAAAAAAAGGAGTATTTTTTACATTTTGTAAATTTCTTGGTTAAGAGCTGTCAAGACCAATAGGGTAACGACTCCCTCTTCATGTCTGGAACTGTCGACAGATTATGACGAGCAAGATTTCAACCTACCTATTGCAATGTTAGTGGGTATGCTTATCTAATCTAAACGGCTTTAACTGTTTTAAGCACATACAAAACACGGGCGTTGCACTTACACACATGTCAACACGCATACGGCCATAGTCGCTCAAACACGCACACACACACACACGCACACGCACACACACACACGCACGCACATGCTCACTTTTATATAAATGCTTATCGACGACCAGGATAAACAAAATTCTTCATCTATTGAATGTCAGGTTTCTTTAATTATGGAAGCCGGATTTTAAGATTATAAAGCGCACATAAATTTGAATAGAATTAGTTTTAATTAAAGATGTGTATTTCCTATTTATGGGCACGTTTTATGAAATCTGATGATATTCAAATTTATGCGTATTCTAAAATCCGACCATTGAGATGCAATAAATATTTTTTTTAAAGGCAAGCATTCAATATAGTGCGTATAAAACAAAATGAAAAGTTCTTCCAATGAAAACGTGTTCAATATCATAAACAACACATAAGAAATTAAAAGATAATGGTCGTTGAAGACTCAAACACAATAAACGTAAAGCAATGGACAATAATGACAAAGAAAGAAACGGAAAGGAAAAATTATGGCATCGTCTGTTAAAACTTCCTTTTAATTTACAAGTTAATAGATTTAAAAATCTAAAATAATTATATTTAGATCAAATATCTTTAGCATATACTTTGTATAGAATAAATTTATTTTCTAACTTATATAGTATAAATTAAATTATATCTTATCCAGCACAAATGTACATTATAACTTATACACAATAAATGTATTTTAAATTAATGTACTTTATAATTATATTCCATAAATATATAATTCAGAAATATATAACTTATATATCATAATATACTTTATACTTAATACAGCATAAATTTAATTTAGAAATGTAACGCCAATAAATGAATTTACACTTATACGCAATAAATAAATATATAACTTATACACCATGAATAAATTTATAACTACTAGCCATGAATATTTTTATACCTTATAAACCATGAATAAATTTACAACATATAGCCATAAATAAATCTATAACTTATACGCCATAAATATATTTTGACCGTATGAATCATAAATATTTTTTTAACTTATACTCAATAAATGAATTTATAACATACACACAATGAAAATGTTATAACTTATACACAATACATTTATAACTTATACGCCATACATTTATAACTTATAAAAAATACATTTATAACTTATACACAATACATTTATAACTTATACAAAATACATTTATAACTTATACACAATACATTTATAACTTATACACAATGCATTTATAACTTATACGCCATACATTTATAGCTTATACACAATACATTTATAACTTATACGCCATACATTTATATCTTATACGCCATACATTTATAACTTATACACAATACATTTATAACTTATACGCCATACATTTATAACTTATACACAATACATTTATAACTTATACGCCATATATTTATAACTTATACGCCATACATTTATAACTTATACGCCATATATTTATAACTTATACACAATACATTTATATAACTTATACGCCACAAATATATTTATAACTTATACTTTATAAATGTATTTATAACTTATACACCATGAATATATTAAACTTATACACCATGAATATTTTTATAACTTATCAGCCAGAAATATATTTATTACTTATACACCATGAATAAATTAAAAACTTATACACCATTAATATATGTATAACTTATACTTCATGAATTTATTCACAACTTCTACACCATGAACAAATTTATAACTTATACGCCATAAATATATTCAAAAATTATACACCATGAATATATTTATAACTTATACATAATAAATATATATATTTATAACTTATAAACCATAAATCAATTTATTAATTATACCCCATAACTACATTTATAACTTATAAACCATTAATATATTTTTAATTTATACACAAGAAATATATTTATAACTTTTACATCAGACACATTTTTTAATTCATACACCATAAATATATTTATATCGTGTACACTATTAATATATTAATCACTTATGCACCATAACAATATTTATAACTTAG
Source organism: Euprymna scolopes (assembly GCF_053919585.1). NCBI lineage: Eukaryota > Metazoa > Mollusca > Cephalopoda > Sepiida > Sepiolidae > Euprymna > Euprymna scolopes. Next base: position 69,145,111 of record NC_136518.1, read on the forward strand.
CACCATTAATATATTTTTAACATATGCACCATTAAAATATTTATAACTTAGCACCATTAATATATTTACATTTTATGCACAATTAATATATTTATAACTTATGCATCATTAATATATTTATAACTTACTCTCTATAAATATATTTATAACTTATGCACTATTAATATATTTATAACTTATGCACTATTAATATATTTATATCTTATACACAATTAATATATTTATAACTTATACACCATAAATATATTTATAACGTATGCACCATACATATATTTACAACTTATGTACCATTAATGTATTTATAATAATGCACTATAAATATATACTTTATTTGTGCGCAATTAATATATTTATAACTCATGCACCATAAATATATTTATAACTTATAGACTAATAATATATTTATAACCTATGTACCATTAATATATTTATAACTTATACATAATCAATATATTTATAACTAATGCACCATTAATATATGTTTCACTTATGCACCATTGATATATTTATAAGTAATGCACTATTAATATATTTATAACCAATGCACCATTAATATATTTATAACTTATGCACCGTAAAAATATTTACAACTTCTGCACAATTAATATATTATTAATAGCTTATGCACCATAACTATATTCATAACTTAGGCACCATGTATATATTTATAATTATATGCACCATTAATTTATAACTTATGAAAAATTTATATATTATAATTTATGATACATTAATATATATATAACTTATGAACAATTCATATATTAAAAACTCAGCATCATTAATATAGTTATAATAAATGCACAATTCATATATTTATAACTCATGCACCATACATAAATTCATAACTTATAGACTATTAATATATTTCACACCTATGCACCATTAATATATTTATAACTTATACACCATTAATATATGTATAAGTTATGCACCATTAATATATTTATCACTCATGCCCCATTTATATATTTATAACTTATGCTTTATAAATATATTTATAACTTATGCACCATTAATATATTTATAACTTATGCACCATTAATATATTTATAACTTAGCACCATTAATATATTTATAATTTATGCACAATTAATATATTTACAACTTATGCACCATAAATATATTTATAACGTATGCACCATACATATATTTACAACTTATGTACCATTAATATATTTATAATAATGCACTATAAATATATAGTTTAATTTTGCGCAATTAATATATTTATAACTTATAGACTAATAATATATTTATAACTTATGGACCATTAATATATTTATAACTCATACACCATTAATATATTTATAACTAATGCACCATTAGTATATGTTCCACTTATGCACCATTGATATATTTAAAGGTAATGCACTATTAATATATTTATAACCAATGCACCATTAATATATTTATAACTTATGACCCATTAATATATTTATAACTTATACGCCATTAATATATTAATAACTTAGGCACAATTAATATATTTATAGCTTATGCGCAATAAATATATATATATATAATTCATGCCCGATAATTTTATTTACAACTTATGCTCTATGAATATATTTATAACTTATGAACTATCAATGTATTTATAACTTATGCACAATTAATATATTTATAGCATATTCTCCATTAATATATTTATAACTTATGAACGAGTAATATATTAAAAACATTAACATATTTATAACTTATGCACAATTATTGTATTCATAACTTCTGCACCATTAATATATGTATAACTTATGCACCATCAATATATTGATAACTAATGCACAATAAATACATAACTTATTCACCATTAATATATTAATATATTTATAACTTATGCACCATTAATATATTTATAACTTATGCTCCATTAATATTTTTATAACTTATGAACGAGTAATATATTAATAACTTATTCAACATTAACATATTTATAACTTATGCACCATTAATATATTTATAACTTCTGCACCATTAATATATTTATAACTTCTGCACCATTAATATAATTTTAACTTAAGCACTATTAATATATTTGTAAAGTATGCACTATTAATATATTTGTAAAGTATGCACTATTAATATATTTGTAAAGTATGCACTATTAATATATTCATAACTTATGCACCATTAATATATTTATAACTTATGCTCCATTAATATATTTGTAACTTATGACCGAGTAATATATTAATAACTTATTCACCATTAATATATATATATATATATATATATATATATATATATATATAACTTATGCACCATGAATATATTTATAACTTAGGAACCATTAATATATTTATTACTTATGAACGATTAATATATTTATAACATATGCACCATTCATATATTTATAACTTATGAACGATTAATATATTTATAACTTATGCACGATTTATATTTTTATAATTTCTGTACAATTAATATATTTATAACTTATGCACCATTAATATATTTATAACTTATGCACAATTAATATATTTATATCTGATGCACAACTAACATATTTATAACTTATGCACCATTGATATATTTATAACTTACGACCGATTAATCTATTTAAAACCTGTGCACCATTAATATATTTATAACTTATGCCCCATTAATATATGTATAACTTATGCACCATTAATATATTTATAACTTATGCACTATTAATATATTTATAACTTATGCACTATTAATATATTTATAACTTATGCACTATTAATATATTTATAACTTATGCACCATTTATATATTTATAACTTATGCACCATTAATATATTTATAACTTATGCACCATTAATATATTTATAACTTATGCACTATTAATATATGTAAAACTTATGCACTATTAATATATTTATAACTTATGCACTATTAATATATTTATAACTTATGCACTATTAATATATTTATAACTTATGCACTATTAATATATTTATAACTTATGCACCATTAATATATTTATAACTTATGCACCATTAATATATTTATAACTTATGCACCATTAATATATTTATAACTTATGCACTATTAATATATGTAAAACTTATGCACTATTAATATATTTATAACTTATGCACTATTAATATATTTATAACTTATGCACTATTAATATATTTATAACTTATGCACTATTAATATATGTAAAACGTATGCACTATCAATATATGTATAACTTATGCACCATTAATATATCTATAACTTACGCACCATAAATATATTTACAACGTATGCACCATCAATATATGCATACATTATGCACTATAAATATATTTTTAATTTATGCTCAATTAATATATTTGTACCATAATTATATTTATAACTTATGCACCATTAATATATTTATAACTTTTACACCATTAATATATTTATAACTTAAGCACTATTAATATATTTATATCTTATACACAATTAATATATTTATAACTTATACACCATAAATATATTTATAACGTATGCACCATACATATATTTACAACTTATGTATCATTAATGTATTTATAATAATGCACTATAAATATATACTTTATTTGTGCGCAATTAATATATTATAACTCATGCACCATAAATATATTTATAACTTATAGACTAATGATATATTTATAATCTATGTACCATTAATATATTTATAACTAATGCACCATTAATATATGTTTCACTTATGCACCATTGATATATTTATAAGTAATGCACTATTAATATATTTATAACCAATGCACCATTAATATATTTATAACTTATGCACCGTAAAAATATTTACAACTTCTGCACAATTAATATATTATTAATAGCTTATGCACGATAACTATATTCATAACTTAGGCACCATGTATATATTTATAATTATATGCACCATTAATTTATAACTTATGAAAAATTTATATATTATAATTTATTATACATTAATATATATATATAACTTATGAACAATTCATATATTAAAAACTCAGCATCATTAATATAGTTATAATAAATGCACAATTCATATATTTATAACTCATGCACCATACATAAATTCATAACTTATAGACTATTAGTATATTTCACACCTATGCACCATTAATATATTTATAACTTATACACCATTAATATATGTATAACTTATGCACCATTAATATATTTATCACTCATGCCCCATTTATATATTTATAACTTATGCTTTATAAATATATTTATAACATTTGCACCATTAATATATTTATAACTTATGCACCATTAATATATTTATAACTTAGCACCATTAATATATTTATAATTTATGCACAATTAATATATTTACAACTTATGCACCATAAATATATTTATAACGTATGCACCATACATATATTTACAACTTATGTACCATTAATATATTTATAATAATGCACTATAAATATATAGTTTAATTTTGCGCAATTAATATATTTATAACTTATAGACTAATAATATATTTATAACCTATGGACCATTAATATATTTATAACTCATACACCATTAATATATTTATAACTAATGCACCATTAGTATATGTTCCACTTATGCACCATTGATATATTTAAAGGTAATGCACTATTAATATATTTATAACCAATGCGCCATTAATATATTTATAACTTATGACCCATTAATATATTTATAACTTATACGCCATTAATATATTAATAACTTAGGCACAATTAATATATTTATAGCTTATGCGCAATAAATATATATATATATATATATAATTCATGCCCGATAATTTTATTTACAACTTATGCACTATGAATGTATTTATAACTTATGAACTATCAATGTATTTATAACTTATGCACAATTAATATATTTATAGCATATTCTCCATTAATATATTTATAACTTATGAACGAGTAATATATTAATAACATTAACATATTTATAACTTATGCACCATTATTGTATTCATAACTTCTGCACCATTAATATATGTATAACTTATGCACCATCAATATATTGATAACTAATGCACAATAAATACATAACTTATTCACCATTAATATATTAATATATTTATAACTTATGCACCATTAATATATTAATAACTTATGCTCCATTAATATTTTTATAACTTATGAACGAGTAATATATTAATAACTTATTCAACATTAACATATTTATAACTTATGCACCATTAATATATTTATAACTTCTGCACCATTAATATATTTTTAACTTAAGCACTATTAATATATTTGTAAACTATGCACTATTAATATATTCATAACTTATGCACCATTAATATATTTATAACTTATGCTCCATTAATAAATTTGTAACTTATGACCGAGTAATATATTAATAACTTATTCACCATTAATATAAATATATATATATATATATATATATATATATATATATATATATATATATATATATATATATATAACTTATGCACCATGAATATATTTATAACTTAGGAACCATTAATATATTTATTACTTATGAATGATTAATATATTTATAACATATGCACCATTCATATATTTATAACTTATGAACGATTAATATATTTATAACTTATGCACCATTGATATTTTTATAATTTCTGTATAATTAATATAGTTATAACTTATGCACCATTAATATATTTATAACTTATGCACAATTAATATATTTATATCTTATGCACAACTAACATATTTATAACTTATGCACCATTGATATATTTATAACTTACGACCGATTAATCTATTTAAAACCTGTGCACCATTAATATATTTATAACTTATGCCCCATTAATATATGTATAACTTATGCACCATTAATATATTTATAACTTATGCACTATTAATATATTTATAACTTATGCACTATTAATATATTTATAACTTACGACCGATTAATCTATTTAAAACCTGTGCACCATTAATATATTTATAACTTATGCCCCATTAATATATGTATAACTTATGCACCATTAATATATTTATAACTTATGCACTATTAATATATTTATAACTTATGCACCATTAATATATTTATAACTTATGCACTATTAATATATTTATAACTTATGCACCATTAATATATTTATAACTTATGCACCATTAATATATTTATAACTTATGCACCATTAATATATTTATAACTTATGCACTATTAATATATGTAAAACTTATGCACTATTAATATATGTATAACTTATGCACCATTAATATATCTATAACTTACGCACCATAAATATATGTAAAACGTATGCACCATCAATATATGCATAAATTATGCACTATTAATATATTTTTAATTTATGCTCAATTAATATATTTGTACCATAATTATATTTATAACTTATGCACCATTAATATATTTATAACTTTTACACCATTAATATATTTATAACTTAAGCACTATTAATATATTTATAACTTATACCCTAAGAATATATTTATAACTTATGCACTATTAATATATTTAGCAGTGTCCGTGGAACTGACAGTTTGACATATATTCGCAAACAAAGAGAAATATACCGATATTATGTTCATTTTATCGGATTAGGTTACTTTTTACGAAGTAGAAACCATTGAATTATTTTATCCGATTATGTAACTTGCTACGAAGTAGAAGCCATTGTGCAGATTTTTAGTGACTTTTTTAAGCGGAAACCAACAGGTTCAGAAATGAAAATGACGTCACACACATAAATATCACAGATCGACTAATATGTTAATATAATCTAATTTGCGATCGGCAGATTGACCAAGCAACATATATAGATATTTGGACGCATCTAATAAAAGGCCTTCGATTACAACGTATCGCCTTTTACTGAATCAGCAAAAACCATTTACCGCCAATGTCAATTTTGACAGCGATCAATAAACTGTAGATACGATTACTTCTTATTTTGTAAATTAAAAAAGCAATAGTAAAGCATGGAGAATATCTTAAAATATAGGTGCTTTATTTAGCATTACACAAATTACATTTGAAATACAAATAACCAGAAAATACAGAAAAAACTTCACGATTTACCTAACCCTCACAAAACGATGTCATATTCCAAAAGTCTTGTAAATTGATTCAGTAGTTTTTTTTTCTTTTACAATTATTTAAAAAATTAAATTTCCTAGCGTGAAAGATGGGAGAGAGCCAGTCGCCATATTAGTTTAGGATATATTCAAATTAAATGTCAGACAACTCCATTCGATTAATTAGATTTATCTAGTTAGTAAGAATTGATCAATAGCTTCCAAAAATATTTAATTACAAAAATCGTAAAAGTTGATTATTAAAAAAAACAACTTCTTGATCAATTTACGTAATTTTTTGGATATAACATATTCGTCCCGTGACGAGTACGTACAATAATATGTTTCTACATTTTTTAAACAAGTCTAATTTTAAATATGTAATAATATTATTGTTGTGGTGGCACCCCCTCATTTACATGTGTGGATAATATTACACATAAATAGCAAGACTCGGTTAGTCTGAGTGTGTGTTAACCAGAAGTCACCGAAGGCCGAGCCGAGAGCAGATATATTCTCCAGCGAAGACTCTCTTACCTGACAACCATTATGTAAATATACTGTAAATATACTTTTCCTAATACACTTCTTATTGATCTACCTTTGTTTGTTGAGTCCTCATTTGTATTGCCTTATACGGTCTTTGGTTCAACCTGCAAACATAACAGTTGGCGACGAAGATGAACGTCAAACATAACAATTATTTTTTAATATATATATATTTTATTCAATCCAATCAAAACACATTGGCATTAAGGGATACTGCATAGTAAGAGCTAAAACTATAGGAGCATCCAAAGTGAGGAGTTTAGCAGCAAACTGTTCTTCACATTACATTTAAAGTTTTGCATGTTTTACAGTCAGGAAAACGAGAAGCATGCAGGGAATTTCAAAAGTAGGGCGGTTTGAGAAACATAGCCATCAAAGTAGAAATCTGTCTGGAATTTCAGGATAGTTACAGAGAAAGGATGGATTTTTATGCTTGTCGGATTGGTCGAAAGTATTAAGGTTGAAAGACTACAAGTGTAGTAAACAGACGAAAATAGAATTTTGATGATGCGACGGGGGTTACAGCCTGGTAGACAGTGTAAAGCATTAGGTTAGAGACTGTGTTCCTAAACTGTCCAAGAGACATGTACGAACATCAAGATCATCAACAGTAAATGATTTTTCGACACGACATTATCATGCATATTAAAGGGAACCGTTTTCCAGCCTTGTTTCAGAAATCTTGAAGAGTTCAATAAAAATATCAGAGTAAAAATCGATACAATCCTCCTAAGTCACGTGGTTCTTCTAAGAACTACTCCAGTAATGTATTTAAAGCAATGACATGGTGAGTCTGGTATTATTTTCGAAAATTACTTTCCCCTTCGCTATTATGTTTTACGTATTAATCATATTAAAGATCTACTTTTAACAAAATCAATGTCTTCCCAAAACGGCACATATGTATCAGAGCCGCTTACGACAATTTAGGAAGAGAAGCTGTCTCATGCCAAATATTCAAATCACCAAGGCAATGCGCAAGGTAATGTAACAGCGGAGGAAAGGAAAGAGAAAAAGCAGCGAGAAACATATCAACACGTGGTGGGAGGACCAGCCGGCGTGAGGTGGATGGTGAGGTGAGAGGGTTTTAAGGCACATATTCAACACAGCAGAACTTAGAGACTACAATGCGTTGTTTGGAAAGTGCAATGATGAACGGAACAAAAAACATCGCATATTTTAATTTCCCTTAATGGATGTTTGCAGGCAATAATGAAAACGAACACAAGATGTCATCGTTTTCCGAAGTTAATAATTTATTTCCTGAGGAGTCTTCAATGTATCATTATCATCTTAGATTTTCTTTACGTGCTTTTACATATTTTTACATGTTTTTACATATTTTTACGTGTTTTTACATATTTTTCGTGTTCTTACATATTTTTACATGTTTTTACATATTTTTACGTGTTTTTACATATTTTTACATATTTTGACATGTTTTTACATATTTTTCGTGTTCTTACATATTTTACATGTTTTTACATATTTGTACTTGTTGTTACATATTTTTATATGTTTTTAAATATTTTTATATGGTTTTACATATTTTTACATGTTTCTACATATTTTTACATGTTTTTACATATTTTTACATGTTTGTACATATGTTTTCAAATGTGTTCATATTTCCATATTTTTGTGCATGTTGGCATATTATTCGCATTATTACCAATTTAATAGAGTTGTACATATTTTAGAAATTTTTGCACATTTTTCACAACTTCACACTATGTTATTTACAGTTTGTTTGACAGATTTTTTTACATTTTACACATTCTATTATTATTATTATTTGGTTTTACAGTTCAAAATGGAATGTAATTTTTCTCATTTTTACAATTTTCCCATTTTTACACATTTTTACTGTTTTTACATACTTTTCTATTTTTTCACATGTTTTTACATATTTTTACATAGATATTACATGGTTCACATCTTTCCACCTTTTATTCCATTTTATTTGACATATTTTTTTTACATTTTTACAGATTTTACAGTTGTTAACAAGTTCAGTTTTAAATATGAGCATTTATGTATTTTTACTATTTTCTCGTTATTCATCATTGGTGCCTATTTCCGATGCCAAATCGATTCTTTTAATTGTCTTTTCATATTTGATTTATTTTTAAGCAAAATCTTCCATAATTGGTAATAGTGATAAAATAATGATAAAATAATAAATATTCATTGATTTTAAAATACAAGTAAAGCTAAAATCGATAGATCAGCCCCCACAAGTGTAATTTTATGTTTAGGAGAATATCTGCATATTTAATAGGCGTTTTTACGAAAATCAGGGGAAATAGAAATATTATAGTTAATTAATGAGAGATTTATAAAGAATCGAAATCGGTAATTTTATCGGAATCGGGAATTTAGCACGTAATTGCATCGGAATCGTGAAAAATATTGAAATCGTCCCATCGCTGACTGTATTAATGTTACTAGAAATGTAAACTACATAATCCACAGTTAATTACAACAGCAGAAAAAAATTGACTCATGCTGGAATTTTTCTGCATTTATTTTTAGTAACTCCTTTTTTTTCCTTTTTTTTCTTTTGCGATTTTTTCTTATTGAATCTCATCGTTTGAACATAACATACATTAGTCAAGTTATTCCACCCGATAATGGTATACCCTACCCCCGGGTGTTATTTGAATTCTCGATTGAATAGTTCAATTGATTTAAAATAATGCATCGAGATCGATTAACTGCTCCACAATGGAAAAAAAACTAATAGGCAAAGATAGGAACTTTTTTTTTTTTTTTTTTTTTTTTTTATTCAATTTTCACCCCAAACAAGGCACAGTGCCACTTTGAAGCAGGGGGCTACTATTAGGGAATTAATTAGCGGGGTCATTATGAAGGGAGAAGAGTAGAAAGATGTTTGATAAACAGACATAAATGAACGAAATTATATATATATATATATATGTGTGTGTGTGTGTGTGTGTGTGTGTGTGTGTGTGTCTGTGTGTGTGTGTGTATGTGTGTGTGTGTGTCTGTGTCTATGTGTGTCTGGGTGTGTGTATAAATCGTTAATTATATTAATTATTTATATATATATATATATATATATATATATATATATATATATAATGACAACCTACTGTCTAATGAGACAATAACATTCGGCATTTAGGCTAGTGCAGTGCAGCATGATATATATATATATATATATATATATATATATATATATATATATATATATATATATATATAAATTATATTTTACGCGCATAAATATTTATCCATGGACACGTATTTCTAGAGATGACTATCATCCTTGGAAAGGGTTTTATATCACGACTACACAACCGACAGTCTAGCGTTTTGCTATTGAGCCACGATACGCTGTCAAATTCTATGCACGATTTTTAATATTTACTTTTTTATATACATTGCATGTTATTATGGTTTTAGCGACATTACTAGTTGCTTATTTGTATTTAATTTCTTCCTTTCCTAAGAATGGAACGTTGCTACCTCCCACCCAGTTTCATTATATTTGGCCACCCTCTAATTTAACGGGGCATAGTTTTTTTTTTAAATATATATATATATATATATATATATATATATATATATATATATGTATGTATGTATGTATATACATACACCCGGGCGACGCCGTGAACCCATGCTAGGATATATATATATATATATATATATATATATATATATATATATATATATATATATATAAGTGAACGTGTCCGTTTGTCTGTGTGTCTGTGTGTCTGTCTGTCTGTGTACATTTCCCTACGCAATAACTCTGTCAATTTTTAGTCTATAGACTCGAAATTTGAAATACCGGGTACTGAGATTTGGGAAAATCGATGTGACGGGTGTCAGCCAGAAATTTGGCTGTTAAGGGGTCAAATTTCAACGATTTGACCTTTAAGAACTCTACCAAACTTCTCCGACAATTTTGGGTCTAGACACTTGAAATGTTAGATATAGGTTCCTTCAACATGGATCTAACTTAATAAAGTATTTTGAGCCCGAAACAATACATTTTAAGGGGTCATAATAGGGGTCAAAGTTTTTAAAAATTAATCAGTTTTTGTTTTTTTGCTTTTTTTGCACAGCATACACCTCCAAACACCCGAGCAAGGGGTCAAAGTTAAACGATTTGACCTTTGAGAACTCTACCAAACTCCTCCGCCAATTGTGGGTCTAAACACTTGAAATTTAGATATAGGTTCCTTGGATATGGATATAACTTAATAACTTGATTTGAGTCCAAAACAATAAATGTTAAGGGGACTAATAGGGGTCAAAGTTTAAAAAAATTGACCGATTTTTCTTTTTCTTTTTTTTTCTCAACATACACCTCCAAACACCCGGGCAACGCCGGGCTGAAATGCTATTCAGATATTCATTTTATTTGAATATTGTTTAAACCTTTTTTATGTGCATAATGGTTTCTGGATATCAACCGGCATAAGCATGGCTACTCTTCATAGCAAGAGAAAAGACGCAAGACTATGAAATCAGTTGTCTAGCGTGTTACTATTGCGCCACGGTACCTTGTTAGATTTAAAGTTCGATTTTCATCGCTTTTAAATATAAGACCTTTTTTTTAGTGAAATAAGCAGTTGCTTATTTATATTTAATTTTTACTGCATGTTAGTGTGTGTGTGTGTGTGTTTCTGTAAGGTCTAACGAGGCTGTTAGATCGTAAACACGGTCCAACATCCGAAACATATGTAACCAAACAGATAAAACGGTAATAAAAAAATAAAACACATATTTGCTCTACAATAGTATTGAGCACTCTCTTCAGGTTGTTACTAATTACCAGTTTTACTATATATATATATATATATATATATATATATATATATATATATATTCCCCCTATTCCCTCTGCTTCACTATCTTTTACAAAGTAAGATCTATGACTTACTTCCAGTTTCATTGAATGCTTTTCCAAGCAGAATCCGATCCCGCATTTTGCTAATTCCTACCATCTGATGAGAAAGAAAAGTATTTATTCGGAACTTTTTAAATCTTTTTCAAAGTGTTTTTAACATGTGTTACTAAATACTGGTTCTTATATATATATATATATATATATATATATATATATATATATATATATATATATATATATATATATATATTATTACATTTTCATCCCAAACAAGGCACATTGCCACTTTGGTGTTGGGGGCTACTATCAGGGGAAACATCTACTGGGGTACTATGTAGGGATTCGGGCAGCGAGATGTTGGTTCACGTTGCACTTGAACTTATGCATGTCAGTACAGTTGGGGAAGCAGTGACCTGGAATGGAATTCCAAAGTCTAGCAGTTCTGGGGAAGAAACTACTGGAGTAGAAAGATCTTTTACATCTAGGGATCTCTACAGTGTGGGGGTGGGATTTTGCAGCTTGTCGGGTCTGTCGAGGGTATTCACGTCGTGGGGGCACAAGTGCTTGCAGTTCTTCAGAGCATTCACCATTATAATACTTGTAGAACAGGCAGAGGGATGCAACGTTTCGACGATGGGACAGAGGCTGACGTTTTGATGCCAGTTTAGGGCCTATCAGATTTGCGACTCTCTTTTGAACCCTGTCAAGGAGCGAGAGACTAGTAGCCGATGCACCGGCCTAAATATGACAGCAATACTCCATACATGGGCGAAAAGTGGCCTTATAGAGGTACAGGATACTTTCGGGTGTTAAAAGTTTTCTAGCACGGTAGAGAGAACCCACCTTCCTTGCAGCGGCCCTGGCAATGCCCTCGATGTAATTGTTCCAACTCATGTTTTCTGTGAACGTTAGGCCAAGGAGCTTGAGAGACGTACTCTCAGATAAAGAGTCGTTGGCCATTGCTATAGGTGGTAGAGAAGGTTTCTTGTAATTATTGAATGAAACCAGTTTTGTCTTGGTGGCATTGAACGTTACCATCCATTTTTGTCCCCATTCCACTACTGATTGGAGGTCATCCTCTAGTGTTTCTGCCATTACTTTAGATATATGTTCGTTTGTTTTCCTGTCGTGCCTGCTATAGAGTGTGGTGTCATCAGCATATATACCCATCTCCGAGGCAATCTTGTCGGGGAGGTCATTTATGAATATCAGGAACAGCAGAGGTCCAAGGATAGATCCTTGGGGCACTCCCGCATTTATATCATATTGTTTAGATGTACGACCGTCGAGGACAACCTGGATTTTTCTCTTATCTAAGAAGGATTTAATTATGTTAAGTATTCTACCAGTGATACCGTAAGATCTAATCTTCCTGAGAAGACCCTCATGCCATACCCTGTCAAAAGCCTTAGATATATCTAGAGCTACCGCTCTGCCCTCTCCCGCTTTGTCCAGTGAATGGTATATGCGTTCAGAGATTACAGTGAGGATGTCTGCCGTGGAACGGGCTTGTCTAAATCCATATTGATGGTCGGTCAGAAGTTTAGCATCTGTAAGGTGCTGGACTAGAGCATGGTTAATTAAGGTCTCAAATATTTTGGCAAAAAGTGGGAGGAGGCTAATAGGGCGATAATTTAATGGGTCAGTTCTTTCGCCAGAATTCTTGAATACTGGTATTACAGAAGCAGTTTTCCAACAGCTCGGAAAGCAAGATTCATTAAGGCATTTGTTGTAGAGTTTGGAGAGAACTGGAGCTACTTCGGCTGAGCACTTTTTTAATAGCACAGCTGGGATGAGGTCGGGTCCACATGCTTTGGAAGTGTCAAGGTTTTTTATGATAGCATGCACCTGAGCAGGGGTGATTTTCAGATCGTCTAGCGTGGCGTCTGTCCGCATAGGAAATTGAGGTAGGGGGTGGTTTAGAGGGTCCAGTGTAGATATATATATATGCATATATATATATATATATATATATTTATATATATATGCATATATATATATATATATATATTAGAAGGGGGACCAGAGGTTGCCCGGTATTAAATGCGAATCCAAGAATGTTCTACACACACACATGGTATCATTAATATCCATGAAATCGTCCGTTTTTTCAATCAAATCGATGGATTACATGCTGAAGTTGGACAACCACGTCGATGAACTGGGAGGAAATTCTTTCCCGCGTTCACTTAGTCCACGTTGCACTGTAAAGAACCTACTGTTTAGTTTATACTATTTTTATATATGATTGCTTGAATCAACGTGTAAGATTCAAAAGTCAATAATAAAGGTTCACTTGTGTCATAAACAGAAACATTCATTTCGAGCTCGCCCCTGTCTTATCAAAGAACTTACTGTCCTATTTTATACGCTGGGACATTTTGCTTGTAAAGTGCTAAAAATTATCTGGTGATATTAGGATTCATAATAGGTTAATTTTCGGACTATTCCTTCTTTAATTGGATTCTTCGATTATCAGTTAAAGTATTTCGATATATATCAGAGTAATTCCTAAACAAAACCTATCTGAGAATACTCCCATTCGCATGAATTATATTTGGGTGAAATTTCAAAAACACCAGCCAAACCGTTTCTGAGTCCATAGGAAACAAACACACCCACACACACACACACACACACACAAAGTGGCTTAAAGTTTATATCCATCTATCTATCTATCTATCTATCTATCCGTCCATTTATCTATTTATCATTCTATCCATCTATCTATCTATTTATCTATATCTATATCTATATCTATATCTATATATATATATATATATATATATATATATATATATATATGACGAATACGTTAAAATCTCGTCTGCGAAGTTTAGCAAACCCAGCAACTATTACGGAATTTAATTATTTGATCACATTGTTAAATTCGATCTATCGACAAAGGTTAGAAAAAAGCTCATTCTTTTCAAAGTCAATCGATTATTTTTGGCAAAGTTCTGGATCGATCTCTGTATCCATTATTGTGAATCCATCGAACTAAACATGCGTCAGAAAAGGTTTGACACAATTGGTTGTAGGCGAGGCAGACGTATAGACCTGGTTCAAGGACAGAAATGCGATTAATATATATATATATATATATATATATATATATATATATATATATACATATATATATATATATATATATAATTAGATTTACGCATTTCTCACATGTAATGTCTAATGTTTAGTCACGCTTAAGATCCATGATACAGCGAAAAAGTCTGTATGTGAACAACTATATATAAGAGAATGTTTTTCGGGTCGAACACTCTTGGTAATTTGTTTCACGTGCTACTGCTTTTGCTTAACGCAAAGCTTTATGTAAATAAACAAATCGAGCACTTTTAGAGCATCGGTCGATGAGTGTATTAAATATGGTTTGATATCATTGCCAATGGTACTCGTCTCAGGGTCCTGTCTGATTTAGCTATTGATTATCAACATTCGTTTTAGTTCGATCCCAGACTTGAGATGGGTGCTGTTCTGACCAGATTGAAGAACTATGATACATCGAAACAGCCTTCTTGTTTATTACTATATATATATATATATATATATATATATATATATCCATATATATAAACATTAACCTTTATCAATTAGTATATAGATATATATATTTGTTATTATTATTATTATTATCATTATTATTATTATTATTATTATTATTATTATTATTATTATTAACTATAATAACTATTAAATACTTACATACACTGGTGTTTTATCCTTTCGGGAATCATCAACGTGGATACGTTTTTTTCTTTTTCCCTACTAAACACCGATTTACCTCATATTTTAATTAAGTTTTTTTTTTAATATTAGTTTAAGCTTACTATATCTTTAAAGAGAAAGCAAATGAATAATTTATATGAATATACATAAATACAGTTATGTTATCAAAGAATATATTTTTAATACAGTAAAAGTCAAGAAAGGGGCAGCACAGTTAAGTGGAGCAAACTAATCATTTATAAAGTGCTAGTTTTGCAGAAATTACTGAGTTAACAGGGAGTAGTCTCTACGACTAATTGTATCCTAATATTAAATGAAAAATGTTGAATGAAAGTTGTATCTGACTTTATTATATCATAAAAACAATAAAGGAAAGTAAAAGGGGAGCATTTAGAACAAAAGAAACATTTTAGCAACGGGATTTCGAAGCTAAATTCTTCATATCAGAAGAGGATAAAGGACAGAATTATACAAAATGCAAATATGGATAAAAGCTTGCTTAAAAAGTTTAATCCGGATCTTTTAAATATTTTGGATTCTTTTATCTATTTTCAGATTGTTTTACTTATATACTATCGGGGTTTGACGCCCGGCGTTGCCCGGTCGTAAAGAAAAACTGTAACAACGGGGCCAGATTGGTGGAGGACCGTTGCCCGGTCCAAAAAAAAAATGTGAGAGCGGGAGTGCAAAAAATTGTTATAAAGAGAGAGGGGCAGAGTATGACGGTGTTTAAAAACAAACAAAAAAATGGAATTGGAGTGTCACCAGCCAAAAGTGAAACGGAAATAACATTTTGTAAGGGGAAAAAGAAAAATAATACGCGTGCCGGTCGTTAACTCGCATAACTGAACGCTCTTATGGATGGGCCCACAATGCCTTGGATTTTAACGTTATGATAATAAGCCAATGCGCGGTGTGCAAATCGCGTCTAAAGCCAGGTTTTTATCTGCCTCCTTCTTTAAACAAAACTATATTTCTACACGAAATGATGTACACTTTTTTCCGATTCTTCAATATTTTTTGTCCGAGAGATCGCTGTCTCTAACGATTCCGGGTTTGTGTGTGTACGATGTGGATGAGAATGTGTTTTTTTAACGAATATGCAAACACACACACAGACGTGTGCCCTTTATATAATAGACTAGCCTGGGTGTACGGCGTTGCCCAGGTGTTTGGAGGTGTGTGTTAAGCAAAAAAAAAAAATGAAGTGGTAGCAGGCAGGCAGACTCGAAGCCGTAGCGCAAAGGATGAACAGAGCATGAAATCAAAACGGTCGTAAAGCGTTGGGCTCTCGACTTTTCCGAGAACAGACGTGTATGACAGCTTAACTGCGAGTTAAAGAACGCTGTACAGTATCTTTGTCTACTAGGCAAACTAAGCGATTTTTAAAGGTCTTGGGAAGAGATACGTCTTTTAGACATTGATTAGGCAACTTTCCGTATCTTCTGATCTCCTAATCTTTTTGAGAAAAAAATTCGATCAGCATCTTTAACCGTCAAAGGAAGGCAAATAAAACCACCTCGAAATGTCAGCGCAACTCTCAAGTTAAAAACCGCTTCTTTTTTAAACTGAAATAAATAAATGTATACTTTTATAAGAAAAAAAAATACGAGCAACTGAATGCCATACCCTGGACATAGCCGCTATTGTAGAAATGCCTCTACAGTTTGAACACATCGAGTTACACTTCCTGGTAAAAGATAAGGTTATACCTTTTATGTGCGTTTGGAAAATAGTAGGGATCCCACGATTGTAGCAAATCTATAACTGCCAATGTGTTTGACTTGATATCCTTTAGAACAGCATTAGTTCACTGCTAAGTATACCTTCTTTCTATTAAACACCAAGCCTTTAGCGACAAAGCTATAATAAAAATAAAATTGCATACTAAAATATAACCATCACTAAATGATTATAAATATAAAAACAGTATGTCTTTAATTACAGTATAACCTCTACAGATAAAATGTCCAACAAACTAACCAACTCGTCGATCTTAAATTAAACTACGCCTCACAACTCCTAAATATTGATATGTCATATAAACAGACAAACACAAATAGCTTATTTTTTTAATAATATCAGGATATAATTAGTCGTAGAGACTACTCCCTGTTAACTCAGTAATTTCTGCAAAACTAGCACTTTATAAATGATTAAACTAGTAGTCTCAGTTTTTATTTAGTGAATAGCTGAGGATTTGAGGTGCATTGTGACGGCTTTTTTCTGTGTACTAAAGGCCTAGACATGCCAATGAGACAATGGTGCGTCTTTGCAATTACACGTGTGTCGTTCCAAAAGTAGGGCTCTCTATTTTCTAACTAAAAAACTGCAATGTCGAAGAGCTACGAAGACGGGAGTGGTACCATTAAAACGAGCGAACATTTGCGCTTCAGAATTTATTTTTCTACATCCCATCCACACATCCATCTATAGCCTAGAGCCTCTGTAGGGGCACAGGCCATCTGCAACTTTGTAGATGCTTCTGTAGCGAGGAGTTCTTTTTTTCGGGATGGGGGTGCTGGCCTCACGCCTAATTTCCCCAACAAGTACATACAACGCCTAGCCTTTCCTAATGGTCACCCATCTGGTAATGACAAGGCTCAACGTTGCTTAATTTCGATGATCTGGGGGAAAACCGATGTGTCAACGTGATTGTTGCGTACATTTGTCTACATGGTCACCACTATTGGCAATGCACTTTTGTCAGCCTCTTTTGATGCCTGGGTCGTAAAATTCGTAAAGATCGCGCTTAGTCAAAAAAAAAAAAAAAGAAAAAAAAACTAAATCGCTAATCTGAAATCGACGAACATATCTCTTAACTGTACGGACATCAGCCTCATCCGCTTCATAAACTTTCAACAAACGTCGATGAATGTTTATCGGTTCAATTTTTCTGCATGCATAAATGTAATGACAAATCTCTGCTTCTGACGTACGTCCACAATGTAGGTTTCTTTTCTTAGAGTGTTACACCTTTTATATCTGCCACGAAGAGGTTAAACTTTTATGCATAAATTCACTCATTATAAGAATTTGATGTACAATTCCATCCGATCTATTCTGCGAGATTATAATATAAGGGTTATAACTATTTGGATGTCCTTCCTATATATATATATATATATATATATATATATATATATATATATATATATATATATATATATATATATATAAATATATATATATATATATATATATATATATATATATATATATATATACAGGGTGTCTCAGAAGTTGCACACGATATACTGATCTTCGTGGAGTGGCTACTCCGCTCACCAGATCTGTCCCTCTTGACATTTTTGTCTTCGGGAACATCTCAAATGTGTACTAGAATTGTCCATCTGTTGAGCTAATGAACAAGAAAATAGATATTATATTTATTTTCATAAAAACCTAGATGATGTGCGACTTTTGGGACACCCTGTATATATATATATATATATATATATATATATATATATATATATATATATATATATATATGAGTAGAAAAAGTCAATACATTGTAGAATTGGATTTACAATATTTTATTCAAAAACAATGAATACGAAGTAAAGGTTCAAGGTTCCTTATCCCACAGAGTTTCAAAGATAGGCTCTTCTCGTTAGCGCAAAATAATGCTACCAAAAGAAGTATGGTTGGCTCATTTTAAGAACATTGGTGAAAAAAAGTTTCATGAAAGAAAAGAAAATTTAGAAAATAAATTAAAAAGTATACTCGACAGTATCCGATAATTTGGGTTACAAATATCCACCAAGTAATATATTAGGCTCTATCAATGATATGGAGCCGTTTAAATCTGGATTAGGTTGTTTTTCTATAAATATATATTTCTATATTTCTATTTATAATCTTTTATATTTGAAAAGATTGTTATTAATAATTCTTTACTTGCGAAGTTTTCTCATAAATATATATATATTAGATTTATTTATGCAAACATTAATGGCTACATATGTGCACACATGTTTCTGTAATCACCCGAGCTAAGGGAGATTACGTCCTCTTACCATGAGCCATTCATCTTTGTGTAAATAAATTTAATATACCTACTCTGTTTACTTATTGAGCACTTTTTGGTAGACACATTTTGTTTCATTGGCTGTACCTCTAGGAAACTAAACTCTACCGCCGTAATATATATATGTGTGTGTGTGTGTGTGTGTGTGTGCGTGTGTGTGTGTGTGTGTGTGTGTGTGTGTGTGTGTGTGTGTGTGTGTGTGTGTGTGTGTGTGTGTGTGTGTGTGTGTGTATTTATGTGTACAGGGTCATATGTCGGTCATCGGGGAAAATTTATTAGAGTGTCAGATCTGTACTGGAGGGTACACAGATGGAATTTTCCCTTTATTACACAAAGCACGCTCGAAAATGCACGTAAAAATTCTCGGGGCGGTGTCTATTAATTTGCGCCAACCGTTGCTGTATAAGCAGAAGAAGCGTGCCCATAATTTGGAACTTAAGGGTGTTCGATGAGATTCCGTTTTTTCCTTTCCTCTACAATTTTATTTTTAAATTTTGTCTACCTTCCCAAGTAATTTATGCTTTTTGACCACGTTTTTTGTCACCCAACGTTGCCGACATTTATTTTGAATAATTTCAGCCGAAAGACGTGTTAATGGAGTGTTCTTCTCTTCCCCACTCATTATTAACTCGTTTTTGTCTAATATACGTGTTATTTTTTACATTAAATTAGAGTTAAAGAGAACATATATTTTAGAAGTGTCTTTAACATTCACTTCGAAATCACACTATTTCTTCTTTAAAAATATGTTGAAACTATAATATATACCCCAAGAATTAATAATAATGGCACTGCGCTCTTTATTATTTAAATGCTTAATATATATATATATATATATATATATATATATATATATATATATATATATATACTTTGGTGGATACAAAATTAAATAATGGCTTAATACAGACTAATTAACACGATGATTAAAAGAATAATAAAAATAAAGATTAGCTAACCAGGTTTCGTTCCTTGCTCAACAGAACTAAATCGAGGAAAATACGATTAAAAAATATATAGTCATGAATATGGTTGAGGAGTAAAAAAAGGGGAAAATAAGCGGAAGGAAAAATTACGTCGATACCAAATTAATCCTAAAAGATTTTCTTTTTGCTTGCAAAGAGAACGTCTCAAAAACGTAATAAAAATAGTTTCTAGGTTTTTTTAGATGAAAAAGTGGGTGCGACTTACTCAAGATCATAAACATGTCAGCACTGAAATTCGTGACACACGCATGCTTATTTATGAGGTGCTCGCAAATGGAAGAACCACACTCATTACTCAGAACATCCGAGGGGAAAAATTTGCATACCGAATCTTTGATAGTACGTGTAGTTTCAAACGAGAATATATTATATATACATATATATATACATACATGCATATATATATATATATATACATGCATGTATATATATATATATATATATATATATATATATATATATATATATATGTATGTATGTATGTATGTATGTTAATAAAACATGTTAAGAAACGCTTTGAAAAGATCTTTGGATTTTACCGTCATTGGAAATTTTACCCTTCATCAGAATATCCATTCACGTGATATCACTTTTTTTATTCACCCTATTACCTCTGCTTCATTTTTTTGTTATCAAGTAAGATCTATGGCTTACTTGTGGTTGTATTTAATACTTTTGCAAGCGAAATCCGATCCCGCATTTTGCTAAATCCTACCATCTCATGAGATGGAAAGTATTTCTTCGAAACTCCGCGGATTAAGGACTATCCATTTATTTAGTGTTTCCTTTTAAAATTAAATGTTTTTTAACTCTTTTTCAAAGTGTTTTTAACATGTTTTATTAACTACTTGTTCTTATTATAAGCTCTATCTCCTATTCTGTTTTATCGAGCTTTTATATCTAGTTGAGATTACTTTATAAATATTAATTCTTTAATATTTATAATTTACTTTAGTTTTGCCATCTTGGATCATTTTGGTAAACTTAGCTGTAATTTTTATTTTATATATATATATATATACATATATATATATATATATATATATATTAAATTTTTAAAACAGTAATCTACGTACATGCCTGTTTCCGTGCCCTACCCCTCTTCAGCGTAGCTTGACTGTTATTAGGACTCGAACTCTGGATCCTATGTACTTCAGTCCAGCGTCTTAATCTACATATATGTATATATACGCATCTGTATACAGGCTGTTTCACTGTATCGCCGCTCTTCAGTACGGCTAGGCTAACACTTCTCCCAAAACAGGAATGGAGCCTTCAACATCTACAGCTCTCACTAACGATCCACGGGATGGACGATGGGAAATACTTTTTTGTAAGCATTCACTCTCACTAAACAGTATTTTTTTTAATTCCAGAAAATGCTTTGCATTATGCTATGTAGTAGGAAGCGATGTCATTAAACAACAGTGCTCTAATCTCTCACTCTCTCTCACTCTTTTTCTCTCTCTTTCAATATATATATATGCATGTGTGTATGTGTGTGTGCGCGAGTGTGTTAATGTGTTCCTTATATTTTAGATAAAAAAACGTCCATTCCACACATATTCATAAATTCTTCCTTTGTGTCTTATAAAAGCAATTAGCAAGTAAATTGCCGCAAATAGAGTTTTATAGATTTCTTTCAATTGTGACAAATCTTTTATAAGTGAAATTTAATTAAATCTATGAATTAAACACTTTGAAAGGAAAAAAAAATGTCTTTTAACTTTTTTTTTTTTTTTGGCGTCGGAAGAAACTTATTTCGTATTTGATTGCATCGCTATTTACTTTTAAGTGCTTCAATCAACAGAAAGTAACAACAAGCCTTTGGCGAACAATATTTAGATATTTCCTTTGTAATCACGTTAATTAATTATTATGTGTTATGTTTAGTTTATATTATTTATTTTTTTACTTTCGGGTAACACATCGGATGTCTCATTAGCGTACCTCCACAGAACGTCTCTTGATTATTGTTGGAATGTTATTGTTGTGTATCACTTAGCGGGAAAGTGCTTTCATTGTGAAGTGTGCGGGCGATTAGCCTTATGCTCGCGGTTAAGTATTGTACCTGATACCTTGTGCGACATACAATTCAGCAGGTTGAATCCGCTTTCTATTAAAGAGAAAGTTTCTAGGAAATGTCGAATTTACAACCAATTCCGAGTCAGGAGAGATGACCAGGGTGAATCATGTCGAAGACGTCAAAGAACGTGTCCTCGTAATTCTATCTTCATTTCTATTCCAAAACGATCACGATTTCGATAACGACAAGGAGTTATGTTGCTTAATTTGGCCTTCGGGCTGGGATCAAAGTGTAGTATCCGTTCCGGCAGATGCTGCAAGCTATGACTAGCTATGACTAGCAAAGACCAGATGTGGGGGCAACCCCACATGCCTGACCTTTAACCAGCTCCCATTTCCCACCTCTCAGGAGCTGGTCCCCTCTTTCCCTTCCCCCTCCCTTCACTCCTCACATTAAAAATTGGCCTTGTGCCTAATTTGCTCGGTGGGGGAGCAAATAAATACCATCTGTTCCGGCAGATACTGCAAGCTATGATTAGCTATGACTAGCTATGACTAGCAAAGACCAGATGTGGGGGCAACCCCACATGCCTGACCATTAACCAGCTCCCATTTCCCACCTCTCGGGAGCTGGTCCCCTTTTTCCCTTCCCCCTCCCTTCACTCCTCACATTAAAAATCGGCCTTGTGCCTAATTTGCTCGGTAGGGGAGCAAATAAATACCATCTGTTCCGGCAGATACTGCAAGCTATGACTAGCTATGACTAGCAAAGACCAGATGTGGGGGCAACCCCACATGCCTGACCTTTAACCAGCTCCCATTTCCCACCTCTCGGGAGCTGATCCCCTTTTCCCTTCCCCCTCCCTTCACTCCTCACATTAAAAATTGGCCTTGTGCCTAATTTGCTCGGTGGGTGAGCAAATAAATACCATCTGTTCTTCAGATGCTGCACTTCTATTTCTTGTTCTCTTTCGGTGGAGGAGAAATCCTTCACGACTGAGACAATTTTTATTTTTGTACCTTTTCTCCACGTTAAAAAACGACCCTGGTGTCTAACTCTGTCCCGTGGGGAGGCATAGTAAATAGGTATACCTATAAGCTATGACAAGAGGATATTCTTTTCGTCATTTGGACTCTCGAGTATATATCAGTTAATATCTTATATGTTTTTAGATAGAGCGATGTGGTTCTCGCTCGATTAATTGTGTCTTGCTGTGTCGAATATACACTCGAGAGTCAAAACAGTGGTAAGAATATTCTCTAGTCACAGCCCTAGTAACTACAGCTTTATTTTACAAATTTTTATGAAAAAATCAATTCAGGTAATTCGATTATGTAATAGACTGACATCTATACAATAAAGCTGCCTTTCGCATCAATCACTCTTCAACACATCCAAGTACACTTTGTTATTGACTGTCAAGCCGACTTCGAAGATGTGATTTGGTCCTCACTTGGAATCACACCAAAGACCATAATCCTGACCAAAAACTTTGTTTTATCACGCTGGTCACGTCCCTGTTATTTTGTCGCAATCTAGCGATGCATTTTAAGGCTGCAGACAATAGTCCTGTTGTCATAACTTGGATCGGTGGAGAGCATGCGTTGTACAGCGGCGCATCTCTGATCTTGCTCGTTGAACATTGTGTTGCTTTCAGTCATGATAGAAGGTTCCTATCCCTCTTAGGATTTGTACACAATTGGTCAACTAGTAGATGGTCTGCAAAAAAAAAAAAATAGAAGAAAACCGGCTTTCATTAAATGGAAATGCAATCATGTCGTCTTTTCTAGGGGGACAACTGTAGAATTTTTATAGTTTGTTCACTTCAAACTAGGCATCGCCCCAGTGAGAGGTAATGGGATACTTTGAATTAGTGTAACGTTGTACGCGTTTATTTATCAAAGAAACAGGAAAAAGAAAAAAAAAACTCAACTTACTTTCAATTATAACAGAAGCTTTCACATCTAATATTCTTACCGCATTTTTTTTTTTAAATATCAAAACAGGTTATCAACTTCTCCGGACACTCGTGTCTCGAATACGTCTTTTACCGCTCTCTAGTTTCGAACACGTCTCGAATCCTCTTCATCTCTAACATGTCTAAGATCAGTGCTTCTCTGAACAGCAACCAAACCCTAAACACTGCTTCATCGAACACATGTATCGTTTTTATCTTTCTTGTGACATCGCGTCGCCCACTGGCTCAGTCGTTTGCATATTGCTGCTGCAAACCCAGAGTAAACGGCTCTGTTACATTAAATGAATTGCTTTGAAGCGAAAGTTTTTTTATAGTGCATTTGAACTTCTACATGTTTTTAACCGGAATAAACTTTCAAACACTAGCAGACTGAGCTATAAAACTATTAGAGTAGAAAACTGTCCAGCATCTGGAGCCCTATACAGCGAAATAGTGGGATATTATTAAATGACATAGGGCAGTGGTTCTCTATGCGCCCGGGCGCATAAAGGTTTTGCGGGTGCGTTCTGTTAATTTCTGAAACATCTATCCGTTTACGATAAGCAAATATACACAAAAATGATTCGTATTATTTGGATTCATCGGACCACTGTTCTCATCTTCGGTTATATTTTCACAAGATTTCGGTCGATGTAACCTCCGACCTTCTTCGGATGTATCTTGTCGAACTCGAGAATGTTTCTTTCGAACTCGGGAATTTGGACGGAATTTCAAACGGAACACTTTATTTACATCACGGGGTAAGCGTGCTCTTGTTCCGTCAGCCTTGACTGGATAGAGGTCCTAAGTAATTCGCAGTTGTATTTTTTAGGTCGCCCACACTGAGGATTGAACCTTCAACCTTCAGGAGAATACCACTTTTTAAAATTGATATAACAAAAATTATTGTTATACTATTTTCTTACAAAGATGTACGTCATTTCATTGCATGAATATTCTGATTGTGAATAATGTTTGAATCTATCTATCAGGTCGGGCTCTTTGCCCGGACAAATATGGTACTTTCTACAGATTTTCCTGTCTATAATAAGCTGCCTCAGTTCTTCAGGATTATGTGGGTGTCATGTGAAACTTGCTGGATGTACGTGCACCTAGGTAACCCCCTATCCTCGTGCGAGTCCACAACAATACATTTCTCACCAGCTCCTGCTTGCTCCTCTGGTAGTGACCGGCAAATTGTGGATGCCGCTCCCTTATTATAATAGATATTGCAGGTAGGTTGTCATAAAGTTGCTGCTACGTGGTATGATCTTGATAAGATATATTTAACAGTGTTCGTAGCATATGGGTGTACGTGCCGAGAGATTTTGTTTAATATCTTTTGGCGAGTGTCCAGGTTGGTTAAATATAAACAATTATCTCTTGAAGCTTTATTCGCATTTTTATCATAGAAGAACATGTATCAATATAAAAAAAACTTTGTTCAGTTAATTGCAATTTTGCAATTCATATTTATGTAGACTTGGATTTTCGACGCTCGCAACAATTACGCGTAAAGTGAGAATAAATCTCCAATGCACTGAGGAGGAAATTAGAGGTTGTTTCTAAAACAGACGATCAAACCTTGGAGAAATTGAAAGTATTCTCATTAAGCTCCTGAATAATTAAACTTATAAAGTGTGAAAACTGCTGGTTAAAAAGGTATGTTACATTTGCTCGTGTTTAATTGGTTATATTTTTACAATTAAGTTAATCATAATATACTAGCGGAGAATATGGAAATTCCACAGTGGCATTTTTCATATGTTATATCTTGCTGCTTGCAATTTTGTAAGAGTCCAACGTGAATGGAGACCTCGGGATATGTTTGGAAGCCTTTTGTTAAAACTGTAAAAGTATTTATCTACGTAATTCGGTTAATGCAGTGTCAGAGTATATCTGGTTATTACGGTTAATCTTTAGTATACTTACAGAAATTATATTAACATTGTATGGAGGCCCGGGGCGAAGAGAAACCCCACGATATCATTATACCATATTTAGTCAGGACATATACCACTTTAAGTTCCTAGCCAGAAGATCAAAGAGTGATATTTACTTTCACACACGGCACAAAAGCGTTTATTTATTTATTTATTTATTCATTTATTTATTTATTTATTCATTTATTTATTTATTTATTCATTTATTTATTTATTTATTCATTTATTTATTTATTCATTTATTTATTTATTTATTTATTTATTCATTTATTTATTTATTTATTTATTCATTTATTTATTTATTCATTCATTTATTTATTTACATTGCGTCTCCGGTGATCGGGAGATCCTATTTATTAAAAAGGAGGATAGAAAATGATAAAATGCTACGAAGATTAAATTAGCATCTCTATATTCTAATTTAATGTTTGTAGTATAGTATTTCGTTCTATACTCCTTTCTAGGACCTCCCGATCAAAGTATTTATGATCTGGAAACCGTGACACACGTACATACGTTAAAGGTACTATGGCATTCATTTATAGATTAGCCCTATTTAGTATAGAGTGCGTCTCTGACTATTTAAAGTACTGTAAATGCGCTTAGACGTATAAGGTTTGAGAAACACTGATCCACGGTATTTATATAAGATACGGCTTCACTGCTTGTCAGATCAAATTCCGATCACAAGGAAGAAACATTCCAGCAATGAAACAGAAACTAGAACTTAAAAACTTTTTTTATTCGATGTACAAGAAAAAAATGGTGTTGATGAAACCTCCGACATGTAACAACAATAATCAAGGAAGTTATGAATGACGACGTGAAAAGGTATAAGATATTGACAGGTGTGAGAAATTTGGCTAGCTCAGTAAAAGGATCTCACATTCTTTGCAACAGCGTTGGCAATATATTCTATGCATTTTTTCCAATTGGTGTTATCTGTAAATATTAAACCGAATAGTTTCGATGACAAGCTCTCAGAGAAAATACTATTAGCCATGACAACCAGTGGTTGACCAGGTTCTTTTATCATTGCTGAAGGAAAAAAACTTCGTCTTTATAGAAATAAATGTTACCTACCATTTATGATCCCATTTAAGTACGAACGGGAGAGAATGATAAGAAAAGTATGATTGATTGCATTTGGGTGTAGATTTACTTATGATCTCATATATGTGACTGCATTTCTGATTAGTGAGTCATGTCATGTGATTAGATAGAAAGTAATTGAAGTGATAAAACCAATTGCCGTTTTAATTAAGGGCGTGTGTTTCTATAAATCCTTATCTGTTGGTTGGTTGGTTTGTTTTACGGCATATCAACCTTTTTCGGGTTATTTAATGCCGAATCCAAAGATTTTGAAGAATTTTTTTTTTTAAATAGAATATATTTGTTGTTTTCACGTCGGTTTCTATTTAGCCCATAGTTGGGACCCTAACAGGTACTACATCTCCGGGTCAGAGTGGACCTGGGAGCAATGGTAATTAAAGGGTTGCTCCACACTCATCAAAGCCCACAAGCTGGGGCCTCACCACTGGATATAGTTTAAGGTCATATCCAGGACCCCCATTGAGGGACTTTTACCCTCTGCAGGGGGGCAGTCGGCGTATTCTAATGCCCCACCGACAGGGCCCCTTATCTCTGCTCGTTCAGCTATTTAATTGGTGTCATATTGATGAGGACATACTGTGCAGTTTTTTGGGGTATTTTTTTACTCAAGTTCACCCCCCCAACAAGGCATATCGCCACTTGGCCATAATGGGCTACTATTTGGGACTATACCTAGTAAAGATCAGCAATATGCTAGTGTATGTTATATTTAAACTTCTTCATATCAGTATATTCAGAGAAGCGGGTATCTGGATAGGAAATTCCAAACGCTAGCTCTTCGAGGGATGAAACTATTAGAGACGGAAGCTTTCCAGCATTTAGTGACCTCAACAATAAAGGGTGAGATTTTATTGCTAAGCGGATTTGTCGGGGATATCTACATCGAGGGGACACAATTGCAAGAGTTCATAAGAGTGTAGTATTGGGAATACCAGCTTAAATGTAATCAAGGTAGTTGTAGAAATAGCAAGTTATGTGGGTATATATTTCGATTCCCATCAGCGAGTTTAGTGGGGTCACAGAAGGTTAGATTTTACATCCGTCAAACTCAAGTCACCTTTTGTCAACCTAGTATAATGCACCGGAAATTAGGGGTGACGTGCACCGGAAATTAGGGGTAACGGGAATTGTGGTCGTAGGTTTCCGGTTGGCGACCACATGTGAGAGTGGTTTTGGCCTGCAGATGGAACAGGCAGGAGATTAGGATCTCTCCGCAGCAACCAGGGTCCATGATAGACTTGCCTTTAATAAAAGAATCGAAGCTTAAAATCCATCTCGTGTTGTCGATGCATCTGCAGCAGTAAGTACCACTCCCCATGAGATGGCATCCAAGCAAACAGAAATAAGGCAAGCTGGTATGTACACATTATATATTGGAGCATACATGTCGAGACCCTTCAAGGCAAAGAGCTGTGTAAGAATAGGACACACACCCTTAAAAGTACCTTAAAATAAAAAATAATCGTAAAAGAAACAGTAAAAGAGAACGATTAGCAAAGTAAACGATTAAATGAACAAACAACTAGATAAATAGATAAGGAATAAATAAGAAAGACGCCAAAAAAACATTTTAAACATTGATGCCGTATTGCGACCAGTTTTTAGCATTGATACGATAAGAACCGTGTTATCGACGGATCACGACGTAAATGGGTCCTTAAGAAAAAAAAAGCTAGATGACCATTTATAAGAAGAAAAAAAAACAAGCAAACAAAACAAGAAAAAAACTGTATATTAAGTATTTTGTGTAATTCATCATCTAAAGAAAAACATGCACCATCTAAAAAAAAAAAGAAAACAGCAAACAAAAAAAAAAATAGCGAGAAAAGTTTAGACCGGTTGATATGCCGCTTAGAAAAAAACGAACAAAAACACACAAGCAGACCTTATTTAGATTATAGAGGAAAGACAGTGTTTTTTTCTTGTTGTTGCGTTTTTATGGGACACGCATGGCGCATTTGAAAATGAAAAAAAGAAAGAAACGCAATCGTTTAAAATGAAAGAAAACAAGAGAAAGAAAAAGTTGCAAATGTTTTTGTGTTATTGTTGTTTTTTTCACGTGTTTAAGACTTGACTTTAAAAAAGAAAAAAAAAGAAACATGCTTACGCCGAGAGTTTTCGTGAAAAAAAAGAGAAAAAACAGATGTTTTTTTTTTGTGTGTGTGTTATTGTTGTTTGATTCGCGTGTTTGGGACTTATTGACTTTAAATGTTATCAAGTGACCGTGATTTTAAATATTCTTGAACCGAAGACTGAAGACGGTAATGCGCGGGCGCGGACATTTTTTTGTTTGTTTTGGGAGCATTTGTCGTGTTTTTTTTTTGTTTTGTTTTATTTTTTTAACCGATTTTTCGTTATGTTTTTTTGTTTTTGAAAAGAGAGGAAGCGGGGAGAATTGTCCCCTCCTCTTTTAACTTTTTTCGCGTGATTTTTTTTCTGTGTGTTTTTTTTAAATTTTACTTTTGTGGTTTTTCCGCGTACTCCCGCTGAGGGGAGATATATTTTGGGGGGATAATGATTGTTATGAAGTAAAAAACAATTGAATGATTAGTTCAAAATATTTTATTTTAATATTTTAGCTGCGTGAATGTGAAATTTCTGATTGCCTCAGTCTAAAATGATTTCTCCTTGATTTAACCTTCAGATAGTGGTCCAGATGAACATGTGCGGATTAATTTTGTGTAAGAAATTTTGAGTGTGACCGATTGGATTAGATTTAATTAATTATCATTGTAAATGTTACACTGTTGTGGAATTTTAGAGAGGGGTTCACTAAATCCCTTACACGGGAAGAAAAGAATTGTGCGATTGCAGAGAAGTGTTGTTTTTTTTGTATAACTTGGGAGTGTGCACGAATCTTGTAGTTTGCGTGAAATGGACAGAAAATTATTTTTATTCGGAGATGATTGATTATTATTATTATTATTATTATTATTATTATTATTATTATTATTATTATTATTAAGCACGTGTTATTTTATGTGAATGGATGTAGCCGCGAGAATTTGTTTTCGGTCATGTTAAAGAGAGAAATGGATTTCTTATGGTTCAATTTGTTAAAAAATCGTTTTTAAATCGTATTTTTGAAGAAAAAAAAAGGTTACGTACAGAAAAAGGGACGTATCGAAGTCATTGTATGCTTTTTTCGTGCGGGGATAAGGAGCCATTGTGATCGAATGTTGTTGTTTTTTTTTTGTATGGAAAAAAAAAGAAAAATTGTATATATTTTTTTAAACACGTTTGTATTGAGATGTCTGTAATTTATTAGGGGGGGGGGGTCGAACCTCTGGTTGTTAGGGAGTAATATTAAATTTTGTTAGTAAATAATTAGTATAAACGTTAAAGTATAATTTAATATTTTAGGCGATTACCGAGAAGAAAAGAAAACAAAACAAAACAAAAAACAGACTATGATATGTGGAAGTTACAGAGGTCAGGGAATTAGCTAGAATTCGATAACTTGGGACCTTTAGGCGAATTTCAGACCGAAGCAATTACAGATCGTAAATTGTATATCTATAAATATAAAAGCGAAAATGTGTGTATGCATGTGTGTTTGTATGTCTGGCAAAAACTTTCCACAAGGGTCATGGATTTTCGCCAGATCGGTATCATTTAAACTTCCGACCTTCGCTCGACAAATAGCCAAAAACGTCAATTCCTTCACCCTGAAATCAGTAATATTCTACAGGGGGGGGGTCAGCGAAGACCATCCTTTTATGACGAGTTCGCTTCTACGCATGCGCCATACGA
This sequence comes from Euprymna scolopes, assembly GCF_053919585.1. Taxonomy (NCBI): domain Eukaryota; kingdom Metazoa; phylum Mollusca; class Cephalopoda; order Sepiida; family Sepiolidae; genus Euprymna; species Euprymna scolopes. Next base: position 69,177,056 of record NC_136518.1, read on the forward strand.
CGACGTAACCTTATTTACTTTAAATATTTGCAAAAGAGACACAATTTCGCCGACGTCGTCTTAGATCAGTTGTTTAGCGCGCGGCCTCATTATTTAAAGAATTTGGGTTCGAATCGTGGTGTGAGCTGTCTTTTTTTTCGATTTTTTTAAATTTCAATATTGAAGCAGGGTTATTTAAGCCATTTTACGTTTACAAGTGTTTTTGATATGGATATACATAATAATACTTTGCTAAGTATATTTTAACTTAAATAGGGATGGTATAATAAAATTGTGGGGTCTGCGTTAGCGCCTGGCCTCCATAGAATGGAAATAGGCACAAACTTTAATAAAGACTTTTCATATCTATCCGCGTAAGTATACTTTGGTAATTATGTTTCAGTTTGAAGAAATATGGTATAATAAAATTATGGGGTATTCGTTCGCGCCTGGCCTTCGTAGAATGGAAATATGTCACGAAGTTTAACAAGGGTTTTAAGCTATCTCTTCATAACCCTTCCTTTTCATAACCTATCATACTTTCATAAATCAGAGTCCATTTTCTGTAGTCTGCTTTGAACCCAGTCAACGACGGGTACTTTTGCTAGTACATATCTATCTATCTATCTATCTATCTATATATATATATATTTCGATTTGTTTCTCATTTCGGAATTCGCTAATGGTTCCTTTGGATTTTAACAAACCTATAATATGCCACATATACGGCATGATACCGTTGAAACACCCGTTCTCGTCTGATTACTGAAGCTAAACAATAAGGGCTATGGCCAATATCAGATGGGAGACCATTGGAAAGGTTAGGCAACGTATGTCAGCCGAGTCGTTTTAATTTCCAGATTGGTATCTGGGGGCGCGTTAACCTCACGAGGAAAGATACATCCTCGAATCAAGACGGAAAGCAACGGGAAACTACCGACTTTACTTGTCTTCCCGAGATTAAAATAGTTCTACAATTTTAAGAGCCGTCGTCACCGACACTGTTAAAACAGGAAGGCCACTGCATGCATGTAGGCATGCATGTATGTACGCATAATAGTCAGATCCACTGCAATAAAACCATCGTATGTCATTGGAATTTGTAACGTATAGTGTTTAAATAAATAATTTGGACTTTAGCTCTCATATCTGCGATTCAGCAATTTTATGAGTCATTTTCAACGGATTCTGACGGAAATGTTTTGTCTATAATCGTTTCTTTTTCTCTCCCTCTTTTTTTAGCTGGAAAACCAATAATGTTCGTCTCCTTATCTCATTGACTCATTCATCCTATGAATCAAAAATTCCGCATAAAGAAAATTTAATTGATATGTCTGACGTTATATATTTAATTAATGTTTTCAATTCCTATCTCAATTATATCATGATTTCGAAAACACGAGAGAAAAGAAGAGAAAAGAACAGCGACTATGTGAAAGAGCGCGAAGGTCAGTTAATGGTAAGAAAGACAGGACTAAAGTAAGAGAGAAAACGAAATATTTAAAAATTAGTTGAATATGTCCTCGGGTCGCAAAGAGGTCCGAGTTTCGAGAGCCCAGGCGTCTTTACAACAACATACCCCCCAGGGGAGACAAAATAATAAAGTGCATCCGACATTTGAAATCAAACAAAAATTGTAATTGGATTTTCCTCTGACAACAATTGCTCGATTACAATAGTTTAAGATAAAAGCCTGACAAAAAAAAAAAAAAATAAAAACAATGAACAATAAATATAAAAATGAAAACATATAGAAGAAAAAATAAATTAACAATCTACATGTGCTGTATGTGTCCTTATATCGCTATGTCGAGGCTTTGTCCATCTGAAGAATTTCATGCTTCAGTAATAAATATCATTGTTATTGTTAATCGTGAATATATATATATATGATGATTGCAACGTCTTATCAGACGAGTGCCACTCCCTCAGACACTTAAAGTCCATGAGCACAAATGCATGAGGAAGTATCTATACAAGTATCTATACATATTCAATAAAAAATGAACTTCGTGACGCCATCTCCAGAAACTGAAGCAGGATCCCCCGCACCTTAATAGAAACCCTTATTTCCAGCATGCCCCAAATAATTTTTGAAATCATCGAAAGCAGTGGAGATAGAACTTATTATTAAGTTTGATTGTTGAATGTTTACATACACTTTTCATACACGTTTTGTACAATTTAATAGAATTTTTGTCTCTGGTCTTATAATTTTGATCATGTGTAAAGAACCTAATTTAATAAAAACTTAAATTTAAAAAATCAATCTTTGGAATGTAACTTTTTGTTTCCATAGTATTGATAACCTTAAGTCGGAAGAGTTTAAAATCTATCCTTAAAAAAGTTTTTTTTTTAGATTTTTAAGTGGTCTTCAATTTTGGATAAGCAGCGTATATATATATATATATATATATATATATATATATATATATATATATATATATATATATATATATTAAGTAATGTGATTTATAATTTAAAAATTAAAAAAAAAATTTTTAATTTAAAAATCAAATTTTAATTAAATTAAAAATCAGTTTCATAAGAAGGAACAACAACAAAATCAATTATCTGTACAATCGTTTCGGAAATCCGTGCTTTTTATTGTGGTATACATGAAGTTATGTAGAACAATTATATATAGTTTTTTTGGTAAGCGCGGTCTCCTCATCAGCAGATTTAGGAGGATTTTTATTGAATTTAAAAGACACCATAAATAAACCTATTTTAATTTTATTCTCATGTCTCATTGAATGGTAAGCAACGTTTTTTATGCTCATCTACTTCAAATAGTCTGGTGCATTTGTGCAAATTATCTGCACCCTCCGTTCCTCGCGAATAACTGTGTATAAAGTTCCCACACTTATATTAAACTTTGTACTTTGTGTCTCTAAAGACACAAAACGATCTTTATCCATGAAATTCTTTATTTGGCCAATCAACTGCGGTGTTCTGACTGCCTTACTAATCCCACACCTCTCATGATCTCTCACAACTCACTGTGACAATCATCCTTTAGAAGGCTGTATTCCAATTCTTACCGTATCTGGTCATTTAGACATAAAATCATAAGAACACCATAAGATGTATGGAAATTACATACTGAATTTTTAAGTCTACTATGATTTTAAATTGCTGTAAAAAATATACATACTACATATATATATATATATATATATATATATATATATATATATATATATATATATATAACGAATGCATCAAGACTGTAAATTAAAATTTAATAAGAGATAAATTCTACGACAGGATATTAAAAAAAATGTTCAAAAATTGTTTTCGAAATTCTTTGTCGACCAATATATCTCCTTGTAAAATTTAATTTACAGTCGTTATTTCTTTTACTTATGACAAGCTCTAATCCATACTGCGCTTGTATTGAGTTTTTCTTTTATTTAGTTGAGATCAATATATATTAATATTCATATTGGTTATAGGTTTACACTTGCATTTTTAAGATTAACTTTCCATTCCTATTGAGAGAGAGAGAGAGAGAGAGAGAGAGAGAGAGAACGACAAATTGATATTAATTGAATTTATCGAAAAAGTCAGCCCTTAATTGCGTAGGTCTTGTACAGAAACACAAATTAATTATTCCAAGTTGATAAAGATTTATAAAACATTTTTATAAAGCTCCACTTGAAGATTTATAAAACAATAGCAGTTTATTCTGGCTTTTTTCAGGCCCTATATACTGTTCATAACTTTATGTGCGTATATATATATATATATATATATATATATATATATATATATATATATATATATATATATAATGCTTGACTCATATTCAGGTAATATACACCTAAAATTTCAAGTGTTTAGACACAAAATTTGCTGATTATTTTGCTAGATCGCAAAGATCAAATTTTTTATACTTTTATTCCTTGGCTACTAGCTTAAAGCCCCAGAACCTAGTAAAAAGCTTCCCTGTGTCTGAATACACTTTATGTAAAATTTCAAATGTTTAGACCAACAATTGGCTTAGTAATTTGGTGCAGACCGTTTATGGCAAATTTCTTAAACTTTGACTCAAATTTTAACATTTTAACATTTATTGTTTTTGGCTCAAATCAAATTAAAAAAGTTGATCCATGTCTAAGTAACCTACGTCTAAAATGTCAAGTGTTTAGACCCAAAATTTGCGGAAGAGTTTAGTAAAGTTTTCAAAGGTCAAATCGTTGGATATTGTCCCCTTATAAGCCAAATTTCTGGCCGGAAACCGATTAAAAAATGTTCCCAAATCTCAATACGCCTTAAGTCAAATCTCGAGTCTATGGACTGAAAATTGACAGAATAGTTTCATAGGGAAATGTACACACACGGGTACACACAGAGACAATTTCACTTTTACAGATATATAGAGGGTTATAAAGCTCTACTTGCTATTGCAGACTTATGTAAAAATATTGGTTTAATTTTATTGTCAACATATTTAGAATTGACTATATGAATATTCTATTGTAAATTCATATATATATATATATATATATATATATATATATATATATATATATATATATATACTAGCATTTCAGCGCAGCGTTACCCGGGAGTTTGGAGGTATGTGTTGAGCACAAAAAAACGTGGTAGTAGGAAGGCAGGCTCGAACCCGTACCGCAAAGGAGGAAAAGAACGTGAAAAATGTAACGTCATTGCTGTTACAACCACCGCCAAACCAGAAGTGAAGGAGATTTTAATTAAGGCTAGACAATCGAAAAACCGGATGACTTTCGAAAATATCGGTGAAAACAGCGACCCCTTCCTGAAGAAAAGTGTCCAGCTGAGGGTGAAGAAAATAATGCTTTTAGCCAATTTTTCGGTATTTGTCGTCTGAATAGTCGAGCTTTAAAACGATACTGATCTTGTGAAAATCCGTCGCCTCTGTAGAAAGTTTTAGCCAGACATGCAAACATACATACATACATTTATATATTTGTAGCTCAAATTTTCGACCGGAACCGATTAATATCTCTGAATACCCTTTATGTAAAATTTCAAATGTTTAGACCAGAAATTGTCTGAGTAATTTGGTAGAGACTGCAGAGGTCAATTTGTTTAAACTTTGACCCATATTATGACCCCTTACCATTTATTGTTTTGTGCTCAAATCATGTTATTAAGTTAGATCCATGTTCAAGGAACCTATATCTAAAATTTCTAGTGTTTAGACCCAAAATTGGTGGAGAAGTTTGGTACAGGTCTCAAAGGTCAAATCGTTGAAATTTGACCCCTTTAACAGCCAAATTTCTAGCCGAAAAATAAATTACACAGATTTTCCTAAATCTCAGTACCTGTAGACTTAAAATTGACACATTGTTTTGTAGAGAAATGTACACAACACACAGACAGACAGACAGACAGACACGTTCACTTTTATAAATATACACACACACACACACACACACACACATATATATATATATATATATATATATATATATATATATAAGTTTTTATTTTATTTTATTTTTTTTACATTTTCACCCCAAACAAGGCGCATTGCTACTTTGGTGTAGGGGGCTACTATCAGGGGCAACAACTACTGGGGCACTATGTTGGGATTTGGGCAGCAAAATGTCGGTTCACGTTGCACTTGAACTTCTGCATGTCAGTACAGTTAGGGAAGCAGGAACTTGGAATGGAATTCCAGAGTCTAACGGTTCTGGGGAAGAAACTACTGGAGTAGAAAGATTTTTTACATCTAGGGATCTCTACTGTGTGGGGGTGGGATTTAGCTGCCTGTCGGGTTTGTCGATGGTGTCTACGTCGTGGGGCACACGTGTCTGCAGTTCGTCAGAACATTCACCATTAAAATACTTGTAGAACAGGCAGAGGGATGCAACGTTTCGTCGATGGGATGTGTGTGTGTGTGTGTGTGTGTGTGTGTGTGTGTGTGTGTGTGTGTGTGTGTGTGTCGGATGGAACAGTCTTGGGATAATTTTGCAATATTAAATTTGTATATATAAACTATCCGAAAAAAAAAAACGTCTTAAATTTAAATTATGCGGAACAGTGAACACGTTGTAAATTTTATATATTATACACACACACACAAACAAAATTTCTAAAAACTTAGTATGTCTGCTTGTCAGTCTCTTTGTTTTTCAGTCAGTGTGTCTCCATATTTTAAAACTCGCAGAGCGACGCTAGGGGCCTCAAACGAATCGATTTTTATGGGCCTGTCTGTTATTGGTCTTTAGCCAATTAAAATAGTTTTTAAAGAGTAAAAAGGAGTCAAAATTGAAATAATCGTTAAACATTTGGTACTTTCATCTTAGTTCATTTTTTTTACTTCTTCATATACGTATCACGTTGGTAGCGTCATCCGCTTCAAATGGTGCAGTTTTGTTTCCGGTTTCGATTCCAGCTGATCGCACCCAATAAATTTTCTTTACTTTTGTAATCACGATTCTACAATTATATCGGAAATTACTCATATCTTCAAAAACAGAATAATGCCTTACGCATAATATCAATATTACTTTCTTTCGTAAAATTCTTTTTTCCGACATTTTTTATTTTATAATGAAAGAATGTATTTGCAGCAGATTTTAATTTTATGCTTGACGGCATATATATATATATATATATATATATATATATATATATATAGAGAGAGAGAGAGAGAGAGAGAGAGAGAGAGAGAGATACATTCGCTTTAGATCACACAATTTTCGAGATTATTGTCACTGTCTCCATCGCACAGCTTCCACGGAGATACTGATTTGACAGCCTTTATTTATTTGTCAGATCGCCCTGTTTTGTCAACGGCATTTGACCTGGTGCCTCGTCCTCATCCTTACAGCCCTCATCTCTGAAGACATGTAAGAGATCTGTGTTATTATCGTCACAATGTGATCCCCGTCAAAATTCGCAAGTGATAACTTAATCTCCATCAACGTAGAATTCTTAATATATAACACTTGTAAAATACCTATGTTATATAGACATTTTGTTTGGCATCTGTCCAACAGTCGTAGCACTGAAAATTTCCTTGGAGTTTTGATAGAATACGAGTTCTTATTTTAAATGGTATACAAAGAATAAGCCGTGATCGAAACTTGGTTTGGCACGTTTAATTTAAATAACGTCGGGATCAGTTCGACACGTAAAGGAAAACTAATATAAATGGCGGCCCTTAAACACAGAAACACTAATCTATATTAACGACATAATCTGATTTGATAGTTTTCTTTGTTTCCAAAGCTTATATAAGATGGGACATGGCCACTGATCCGTTATAGTTATGTTTATAATACCAGGACGGTTCCAAAATTAAAGTATTCTATGTTTTAGTCAAAACGTTGAAGAGCTTCGAAAACGGGAGCGGTACGATTAAAATGAGCGAAATTCTTATGGTCCAGAATATATTTTTTTACATAGTTACCACTATTCTCAATGCAATTCTGCCAGGAATTAAAAAAACATACCTCTGCTTCTGACGCATGTCCATGATAGTGGTTAACTTCTAAGAGTCTCGCATTGTAATTATCTGTAACAGATGGATGAAAATTTCTGGTCATGAATGCATAGGTTCGCTTATCATAACAATGAGATTTGCAATTCTCTCTGATCTATTCGAACGGAATAAAAGTATAGGGGGCTCTTGTTTTAGAAGGGTTACCGTAGCATTACAGTTGGCATGTAAGGTTTTAGTTTGATTTTTTTTGTGTTATGTCATATTAAAATTTGAAATAAGCTTGTAATGTGGTATGTAAGTTCGAAAATCGCACGGTTTGTAACGCTGATGTAAGCACTTCTTCAGTCTGTCATGTTTATGTTTAAAATAGTATTAATTTTGGAATGTAACGATAACGTTTGTTATAGTATGTTCGTTGCTTCTGCCATATTGATGTTTTAAATTGCATTTGTTTTGTTTGCATACTACTGGCCTAAAGACGGTGATAAGCGTCGGAATTTTGTCTTCGAGGATATGGCGAAGCTCACTTGTACATGCAAATTAAGAATAACCAAAGCTAGAAAATGGGGGGGTTGATTAATTGATTTAAACTGTGATTTCACGGAGGCCAAACGTTGTTAATGATATGTAAAGCTCTGTTAATGCCTAAGATAGCGTAATATACTACTAAGGTCTAAGCGTTCATAATTTTGATATTGGATTGGAATTTTATATTGACAATTGACACTAGTCTGGGTGCCCGGCGTTGTTCGGGAGTTTTGAGGTGTGTGTTAAACAAAAAAAATGTGACGTCTATGCCGTTGCGTCCATCGCCAAACCAGAAGTGGCGAAGGTTTAAATTAAGGCTAGTCAATCGAAAAGAGCGGATGACTTTCGAAAATATCGGCGAAAAAAAAACGGCCTCTCCTTGTAGAAAAGTGCCCAGTTGAGGGTGAAGGAATTTATGTTTTTTAGCCAATTTTTCGATATTCGTCGTCCGAAGAGTCGAGCTCAAAAATGATACCGATCTCGTGGAAATCCGTCGCCTCTATCGAAAGTTTTAGGCGAACATACAAACATACAAACATACATTTAAACAGACAGTTGAGGTTTATATAATAGATCGAAAGACGTGCGGAAGTGAATGGCAAAACTAGCAATTGCTACAAATATAGTTATTACAGATTATGATTAGTTTGTGATTGACTGTTCATCATCATCATCATCATCACTACCACCACCAGCTCTTCACATCATCAACATCACCCCACCAGCACCCCCATCATCACACTTACTGTCATCATCATTATTATCATCATCATTACAATCACAAGCATAAGCGTAATCATCACCAACACCAACACCATCACCACCACCATCACCAAGACTATCATCATCAATTCCACTACCAACCTCCTAGTCATCAGAGGTATCATCATCACTACTATCCTATGTGAATACTTGCATTCGTTGAACTTTCAAAGAAAAGTTAACTCTCCCCGGTTCTTTATTTATCTCAATTTCTATCAGATCCAGAATTACCACCACCTTCCACGTTTTCCTTGACCTTCTCTTACTCAACAGACCCTGTGCTATTTTCATCTATTATTTCAACGTGCCCATACCATCAAAGTCTCCTGTTCTGCCCACATCATCCAGTGTGAAATAATGTTATTGACATTGCACGCGTCAACCGAAAAGAACGTAGTTCAAGACTCTTTTTTCTTGCTTAAAATGTGTATAACTCAAGTAGAACAGCCACGCTAATAATGTTATTTGATTATCCTAATCTATTTCATTTGATTCCAGATTTCAAATCTACAATGTGGTGTCATACGAATGGAAACAGAAAACACACTTAAAAGATAGTTCAAAACAAAATCGCTGCAAGTTATAATTATAATTTTATTTACGGTTAATTAAATCGATTCATTATGTAATTCGATTTCAAAATAGATAAGTAGTTTCTCATTGATGAACATTATTGATCTGACAACGTTAACAGCATGTACATAGCTTTTGGATATACGTTCGATTGTGAGTTGTCAATAAAGCTTACGTTTTTTTTCTTTTTTTACAAATTCGTATAGAAAGTTGAAAAAACGTACGCAAACTTAAATAAATGTTTACTTATTTATTATCTGCCATCTGTAAGCAATGGATAATTTTATGAAATCGAATTTATTGGTTAGTTTTCATTAAATTTTCTTTTTACTTTTAACTGCAAAAAGATTCCTTTGCCGATTCAATGATAGACAAGTACTTTAGCTAGTTTTGATAATTTATTTTTAACGTATTTCTACTTCTATATAAAACTAACCTGGGTGCCCGTCGTTGCCAGGGTGTGTGGAGGTGTGTTGAGCAAAGAAAAATAAAATTGGTAGTAGGCAGGCAAGTAGGCAAGCTCGAACTCGTATCGAGCAGGAGGAAAAGAACGTAAAAAAAAATGTGGCATCCTTGCCGTTGGGTCTATCGCAAAACCGGAAGTGTCGAGTGTCAAAATAGAGGCTAATCAATTGAAAAGAGGGAATGGCTTGCGAAAATAGCTGTGGAAAAAAGCGACCCGTTTTTGTAGAAAGCTGCCTAGTTGTGGGTGAAGTAATTAATGTTTTTTTTTTTTTAAGCCAGGTTTTCAATATATGTCGTCCGAGGGGTCGCGCTTATAAACGATACCGATCTTGTGAAAATCCGCCGCCTCTGTCGAAAGTTTTAGGCAGACATACATACATTCATTCGTTCATACATACATACATACATACATACATACATACATACATTCAAACAGACAGGTGAGATTAATAGTATAGATTTTTTTTGTTGGTGTCTGTGTGTGAGTTCGTTCATTATCGAGGCCGAAATTGCTGGGCCAATTTTTAAAAACTTTCACACAAATGTATTTCATGCGTCTGGTAGTATTCTTAGATAAGTTTTGTATCGGAATGTCTCCGATAAAAATCGAGAATCGAAAATGTCCGATTCAAGAAGGAACTGTCCAATTTCATAGCAATGATATCATCCATAAACAGCCTACCATCAGAAGTTCATTTGTTAAGTTTTATCACCTCACAAGCAGACTGGCCTGGGGTATAAAATCAACAGTGCGTTTTTTGATAAGACAGGGATGACTGCTTCTGTTCAGACCACGATTGAACCATGATACTTGACTTTTTGCATTTAAAACTTTAAATCTATCTATTATATATAAAAATAATTTTATTAAATTAGGTTGGTTGGTTAGTTGTTTTTGTTTTACTGCATATCAACCCTTTTCAGGTTATTTAATGCCGAATCCGGTGTTTTTGAAGAAATTTTTTTAATAGAATACATTTGTTTTTTGCAAGTCAGTTTCTATTTAACCCATAGTTGGGACCCTAACAGGTACTACCACTCCGGGTCAGAGTGGACCTGGGAGCAATAGCAATTAAAGGGTGGCTCCACACTCCCCAGAGCCCGCAAGCTGGGGCCTCACCATCGGATATAGTTTAAGGTCATATCCAGGACGCCCATTGAGGGACTTTTACCCTCTGCAGGGGGACAGTCGGCATATTCTAATGCCCCACCGACAGCGCTGATTGAATTAGGTGTTTTATCATGAGTTACTGGTGCACCCCAAACTAGAGCAGGTAATAAATCGATTTGATTGAAAAAATAGACGATTTCATCGATTTCGATGATAGTAAAAACGTTGGAAGTGTGAAGCATCTATTAATTCTCATTAAGTTCCGGTCAGCGTCGGGTTTCCCTGTTAGTTTAACGTAAATAATGCGGAGTTTGAAATACCTTCCACTGTAACAGAGCGCGTACAAGCGCGTGTGGAAATATCATCAGGAGTTCAAAGATAGATGGCTAGCAAAGGCATTACCACCAGCAGCCGTTTAAGCACATATGCAAATTAGTAAACGTGACCGGGTTTGCGTAATAAGAAATCAGAAAAAAAGACAGCACGTAGTAGAAAATAAAAATGTGCGCTGAGAAAGATATACGTGTAAAGTCGAAGAGAAAAAATGGTTGGATATGGCTGGCGTGTGAAGTGTGAGTCAGACGATATATACGTGTGGTCCTGTGGTGGCGGCAAGAGACTTCTAAGCTGGTGTCGATATGGCAGAGTTTTGTTAATCCCATAGCAGGCAAAATGATCAGTTAAAAAAAAGAAGCGTCCATCGTTTTAAAATTAACGATAAAAAACAACATGTGTTAAAACAGGAAAAAAATGTCGATTTCGATTTATTTTATTTTTTTAATTTATTTTTTGTTAATTCTGTTGCGACAGTATCAGTCGGTGTGGGGGTCCGAGAGACGATTGAACTGTAACGAACACGGTTCGAGTGTAATGGCTATAACAGTCCGCGTATGAGCGCTGTGGAGAATATCAACAGCAACGGAGGATGGCTAGCATTTGAAGAAATTAGCAGCAGCAGTAATTGAAAACCTGCATATGCAAATGGGAAAATTTGCGCGAGAAGATGAAGGACAAAAAAGATAAAATGCAACATGTGCTTGGAGAAACAAAGTTGACGTCGAAGAAAATAAACGTGTAAATTAGAAAAGAGATGGCTGGTTGCAGCCGGCGTAGGGTCGGAGAGGAAAAGTGTATACCAAGTGAGATGATCGATGGCGAGAGCTGTTTAAGTGGCGTCGAGACAATTATAACGGTAATAAAAATAACTTGTTAAAAAAGACAAAATGCTGACGCAGATTTTATTTATTTATTTTGTTGTAAGTCCTGGACATAAATTTCAACTATATCCGATGGTGAGGCCCCATCTTGCTGATTTGGGGAGTGTGGAGCCATTGCCATTGCTCCCAGGTCCACTCTGACCCAGAGTGGTAGTACCTGTTAGGGTTCCAACTATGGGTTAAATAGAAACCGACTTGAAAATAATATATATATATTTTTAATAGAATATATATATATATATATATATATATATATATATATATATATATATATATATATTCTATTAAAAACATTTTCTTATAAATAACTGGATTCGGCATTAAATAACCCGAAACGATTGATATGCCGTAAAACAAAAACAACCAAACCAAACCTTTGTTGTAACGGCCACCTTACATGGTCACGTTACATGGCCACGTTACAAAGTCCCACGCTCTTTGTTTAATATTCTTTTTAAGCATCTTTATTCCAGTTTTGGAAACCCCAGTATTTCGTGAACGGACTCCTTAACTTACCGTACGAATCTGGGATTCAGTACACTAAAAAATTGCATACGTTACACCACATTCTACAAACATTTCTAAGACGAGCGACAATGTTTTTTAATTCTCCAATTGATCGACGCCGGGATGGTCATAGCAACGGCAGAATATACGACCAGTCACATAGTTACAGTTTCTTGTTTATATTTAAACAAACGCCGTTTATTATGGAGCAAAAACAGACTCCAGATGTTCAGGACTTAATTGCAATTTTACCCGTCAGTATGAAAAACTAAGCATAAAATATGATTGCTTTTTTATTTAACTCAATATGATCTGAAATGTGCTTTGTATATAAAAAGACGAAAAACGTATGTATGAATGTTTGCCTTTAATGTAATTAAACTTTATTCTATCTAGGAACTGTGATAATGCTAAAATTAAATTAAATAAACACATCAAAAAATTAATAAGTTGTTTTTTTTTTAATTGATTAAATTCTTATCATACTAATTCCACTGCTAAGAATGTATTGTACTGGAACAGTTTGTGATCTATGCGAAAACTGATTGTTCGCTGGCATCATCCAGTTGTTTATGTAAAAACCGGAAGTTAAGAACGCGCTTAACTAATTCGAATGGGAGATAGTAGACGACATTTTAGTTATGAATTTAAAAGAGAGCGATGTAGTCATTTAATGTAAATGGTTTGTAGTACATTCAAATGATAGGGTACGTAGGGACATGAAACGGTTATTTAAAAGGTGTTCGGATATGGATGAACCGAAGTGCTATTCAAAATATCTATCACTTATGTTACTTTGGAAGTGACGGTGGTCTGGTGGTAAACGACACGGACTGACGAACGGGGTGTCACAAATTCGAATAAAGTTGGTTCCGAAAAAATGTTGATCTCTTCAATAAAATCAAATGACGTTATTATAAAATAGTAGTTATTGTTGATACAAAACAATAAATAGTAAAACAATGTAATCGTATCGATTTCAATAAAGGATTATTAGAAATAGAAAATCACTGCTTACATAAGAGTCATTCTGTGTGCGCGCGTCTGTATGTGTATGCGTGTGTATGTATGTGTGTGAGTCCGCTCTCTAAGGACGCCTAAACAGCTGGCCCGGTTCTTAAAAAAATTGTTATGCACATATACTTTATCTGCCTGTTATTTTACTTAAATAAGTGTTATATCGGAATGCCCCCGATAAGTATCGAACATCGATAATCGAAAAAATCCGATTAAAGCAGGAACAGTCCGATTTACACCAAAGTTGACATCACAATTTCATTTGACAAGTTTTATCACCCCACAAGCAAAAGGACCCGGCACATAAAATCAACAGTAGGTTCTTTGATAAAACTAGGGCGATTATAAAATGAATATTTCTGTTTATAGAACAATTGAAACATATTACTGGACTTTTGCTCTTTAATATTTAATTAAAGTTATCATATAAAAAATAATGTCATGAAACCAACAATAGGTTCTCTACAGTGCAATGTAGAATATAGTGTATTGTGGACTGTGTCTAGGCAGGTGAAACTTTTCTGGTGCAACGCGGCGGCTCTTTCACTATAGCAGGCAATGGACTGATTTGATTAAAAATTGATGATATTACTAATGGCAATAAAAGTATTGGAAGTGTGGAATATTCGTTGACCATCATTCAGTCTCGGGCAACGTTGGATTTTTCATCTAGTAGGACAATTAAAAAGTTATCCTAAATATCTCTAGGCTATGATTAGTATACTTGAGCAACATATTTTCCTTTATGAATGTGTCATTGAAGAATAGAGACAACTCTAGTTTGTTTCTCTTATAATACATTTTTTTCTTTTTGACGGACTAGTGTAACAAGAAATTTGCCGTATTCACAACCATTTTAGACCGTCGCAGGCCATCCTCAGGCGAGTGATAAAAAATAATAAAAAATACAAAATGAAATAGTGAGTGGATTGGAAGGATGATTAAAATTAAAACTGAATTTAGAGACATATTAATAAAAACCACTGCCATTTTAGCTGTCTCACACTGTGATATACGCCTCCCGATTATTGAAGCATTGTTAAACCGTATTAAAAAAAACTATTAAGATGACTCAATACGAAACAGACGGTACGTTTAAATGCTTTTAAGTATTTTAAGTATTACAAACGATTGTAATCGTCTCTCCAATCAACTCACTATTTCATTTTTTTTTAATTATTTCTTATTATTCGCTTGAGGATGACCTATGGAGGTCGAAAATAATCGTCAAAACGGCAAATTTCTTTTTACACTGGAATAGAATGTTTGGAAACTAGTCCGTCAAAAAGAAAAACAAATGGATTGTAAGAAAACAAACAAGAGCTTTCTCTGCTCTTCAATGATACTTGCATAACGGCTATAATTAGTAAGCAAACGCGTATTTTGGATAACAATGGCTTTCATAATGACTGGGGAACTTAGAGTTGAATATCATTATCTTTTAGGTTTCCAATATTTATTCTTATTTTGCGAGATTTGAACCTTATAAAATTATATATATATATATACATATATATATATATATATATATATATACACACACACACACACATACATATATATATATATATATATATATATATATATATATATATATATATATATATACATATATATATATATACAGGTATATTTGGATGCGAGTTCTGCCGTGATTTTGTGATATAG
>NC_136518.1:69194826-69219826 GCF_053919585.1 Euprymna scolopes
ACATACTTCGTCTCAACAAGGGACGCGGTCATCCAACCAGCTAATAACCCCAAGCCAATGTCTCATGAGTAGGAGTTTTAACTAAAAGGACTATGCCATTCACCAACGCTAACAAAGCGAGCAACTTATAATAGGATTTTCAGAATGTGAGAGATTATATATAATAAATTCCACAGCTAAACAACGTCGCAGCCCACAAGAGCCATGACAATCAAAGAACCGGAAGTCAAGACTCGAGTTTCGCCCTCATTTGCGCTCATCAGTTATATTTGTTCATTAATACAGCAGTATTTAATATACATAAACTTTAGTATAGTTTCCACTTGCTGATTTAGTGTCATTTATTAATGTACAAGTTAGTACTGAATGAAATAAAATGCCGTGATTATAAAAGAGTAATTATTGGTCCTATTCTGTTGATACAAAACACTAAATAGCTAAATAATAATCGTGTCAATTTCAATTAGGGATTGTTAGGAAAAGATAATCACATAACAGTCATTTTGTGTGTGTGAGTGCGTGTGTGTGTATGTGTATATGTGTGTATATGTGTATGTGTGTGTTTAAGCGTGTATGTAAGTGTGTGTATGTTTGTATGCGTGCAGGTGTGTGTTTACTTGTGTGCGTATGTGTGTATGTGTGTGCGCGTGTGTATATGTGTATATGTATGTGGGTGCGTGTGTATGCTTGTGTGTGTATGTGTGTGTATGTGTATGTGTGTATGCGAGTGTATGTGTGTGATTCCGCTCCCTAAGGACTCCTAAACGGCTGGGTCCATCTTTTAAAAAAATGTTACACACATATAGTTTATGTGCCTGTCAGTATACTTAAATTAGTTTTATATCAGAATGCCTCCCAAATGAATCGAACATCAATAATGAAAAAAAAATCATATTAAAGAAGGAACAGTTCGATTTACACCAAAGTTGACATCACAAGTTCATATGACAAATTTTATTACCCCACAAGCAGAAAGGCCCAGCACATAAAATCAACAGTAGGTTCTTTGATAAAACCAGGGCGATTAAAAATTAAAGTTTCTGTAATTAGAACAATTGAACAATATTACTGGACTTTTGCACTTTAATCTTTGATTAAAGTTATCATATAAAAAATAATGTCATGAAATCAACAATAGGTTCTCTACAGTGCAATGTAGGAATATACAGTTTATTGTTCACAGGCAGGTGGAACTTTTTTCTCGTTAAACGCGGTGGCCCACTATAGCACTATAGCAGCATATATATATATATATATATATATATATATATATATATATATATATATATATATATATATATTGTGAATTATTCCATGGATTTCTGCCTTTGGATTATTATGGACCATCTTCTTCTAATTACGGGATTTCCTTGGATTTTACTTGTACAAATGGAAATTCTTTTCACTTTCTTGAAGTTTTACATTTGGATTTTACCGTCACTGGATTTTTTTTATCTTCCACCAGACTATCCATTCATGTGTAATCACCTTTTTCTTTATCATATTCCCTCTGCTTAACTTATTTTGTTTTCAAGTAAGATCTTTGACTTACTTGTTGTTTCATCAAATACTTCTGCATGCAAAATCCGATCCCGCATTTTGCTAATTCCTACCCTCTGATGAGAAGGAGAGTATTTCTTCGAAACTCCGCGGATTAAGGACTATCCATTTATCTAGTGTTTCCTTTTCAGATTAAATATGTTTTTAACTAATTTCAAAGTGTTTTTAACATATTTTATCAATTGTTTGCTCATATATATATATATATATATATATATATATATATATATATATATATATATATAAAATTGTTCAATTTTTATTTTATTTTTTTAGCGAAAGGAGTTATTTGCCCTTTGTTTTCATTTTTCTTCGCCCAAATTTTAGAACGTTTTTTTCATACTTTTTTATTATATTTAAATATTAATTATTTTATTAATTAATAATTACTACGTGCATAAAAGTAGTAATTATTAATTAATAAAATAATTAATATTTATATATATATGCATATATATGTATATATATGTATATATGTATATATATATATATATATATATATATATATATATATAACTACTTCATTTACTCACATAAAATTAATATACGAAAGTATAAATTTATGTGTATTTACTTCAAAAGTGTTCAATACGTAGGTAAAGCTAGTTAGTAAGTTATGAAATATATATGGCGATTAAGCTCCACTGAATATTCCCCGTTTCATTCACTGTAGGACTCTTCAGGATTATGCGTG
The DNA here is from genome assembly GCF_053919585.1 of Euprymna scolopes. NCBI lineage: Eukaryota > Metazoa > Mollusca > Cephalopoda > Sepiida > Sepiolidae > Euprymna > Euprymna scolopes. The sequence goes on from NC_136518.1 coordinate 69,197,081, forward strand.
AATTTTGTGGTTGTTTGTCGCTTTTATGTACGCAACTTCTATTGAGATTTTAGTTAGCCAATCAGCTTTCTAGTATCAACCGCGCCCTTCCTATCAGCCAATGAACATGCACTTGCCGGACAAAGGCCTTTGACCTGTTCCTTTGTGTGTGCTCTGTTTATCCTGGATATCTAGTTTCTTGATCTGTTTTAAATCTATGTTAGGTTTTTTGTTTTTTTTATGTTAGTTTATATATATATATATATATATATATATATATATATATATGTGTGTGTGTGTGTGTGTACACACACACACACATATATATATATACGAGCAAACAGTTAATAAAACATGTTAAAAAACACTTTGAAAAAGAGATAAACATATTTAATCTGAAAAAGAAACACTAGATTAGTTGATAGTCCTTAATCCGCAGAGTTTCGAAGAAATACTTTCCTTCTCATCAGGGGGTAGGAATTAGCAAAATGCGGGATCGGTTTTTGCATGCAAAAGTATTTGATGAAACAAGTAATTCAAAGATCTTACTTGATAACAAAAAAGTGAAGCAGAGGGAATATGGTGAAGAAAAGGGTGAGTATACGTGAATGGATAGTCTGGTGGAAGATAAATAATCCAGTGACGGTAAAATCCAAGTATATAACTTGAAGAAAGTTAATTGAATTTCTATTTGCACAAGTAAAATCCGAGGAAATTTCGTAATTGGAAGACGATCCAAAGTGTGATAGATTATGTATATTCATGCTGATTTAATTTATTTATTTGTTTATTTTTTATTGTTTATGTTAGTTTTAAAATTAAATTAAATCAAAGAAATGATCTTTCTGTTTGGAATGACTTAATGTAAATGGTTTGTAACAAAATGATAGGGAAAGTAGAAACATCGAGCGGTTATTTAAAAAATGTTCCGAGATTGATGAACTTAATTGCTATTCAAAATATCTATTATCTTTAGTTCCGATAAAGAACAAACGCTTTCACTTAAGATGTTGATAACCTTCTCGTGTTTCCTACCGTTATGTTCTTTTTTCTAGAAAGAATTCTTACTATAAAAATATTTGGGAAATCAATGCTTACAATATAATCTTTGGTCCAAACGATATGATGATAAGGACTTATGTTACATAGCGAAAGTAGGCGAAGGTAAAAAAGTAATCCCCCACGAGTTTCTTTTTTATTATATGGAATATATTACTTCTGGTCCTTCTGTGGATGTCCAGTGTTAATGCAGACCCCTTGATATTATTGTTGCCTTTTTGTAAAACTGTAAAAGTATTTATCTAATCTGACTAATGTAGTGCCAGACTACAATGGTTTATCTCCAATATACTTATAGGAATCTGTGATATATTGCCAATGTATGGGTGCCCGACACAAACGGAAACCCCACGATATCATATACCATCTTTAGACAGAAAAGATACTTCTCTTGGGCTCTAGCCAGAAAACCAGGAAAGGTTATTTTAGTATCACGTAAGGCCCAAGAGCGACATAATTTTATTTATTTATCTATTTTTTACATTGCGTTTTGTCTTCGATGATCGGGAGATCCTATTTATTAAAATAAGATAGAAAGTAAAAAAATACTACGAGCATTATATCAGCGTATCTATATACTAATTTAATGTTTGTATTATGCTATAACTAGAGCTAGAACAACAGCATATTCTTTTCATTGTTTTGACTCCCGAGTGCGTATCCGTTGATATCTTATATGCTTTTATATAGAGTGATGGGGGTTATCGGTTGATTACCTTTGATATATGCTCGAAGGTCAAAACAATAAAAAGAATATTCTGCAGTCATAGCTCTAGTTATTACCCTCTATCCTCGTTTTTGATAAATAGTATCGGCTTATCAAATAATATATAATCTCGAAAACGTGACACACGTACGTACGTATATTAAACATACTACGGTATTAATATATGTCCGTTGGGAACTTGTTAACCATAAACCACGCAGCGAACAATGGAACATCGAGAGAAAAAAATTATAAAACCTTCCATTGCTATTCAATTTCAAACATACCTATTTACTAACTAACTTTTTTAATAAATAGGATCGGCCAATCGAATAATAAATAATCTGAAAAACGTGACATGCGTACGTATGTACATTAAAGAACTATAGTATATAGATGAGTTGCAAACTTATTAACCATAAACTATGCAGCGTTCAATTGAACATCGAAAAAAAAAACTTATAAAATCTTCGATTGCTACTCAGCTTCAAACATACTTACTAACTAAACTGTGTATCGTGAGTACTCTGTCATGTATAGATTCATAGCTGGACACTCCTCGGCATAAAAGCGCGTCTGGTCATTTTAGCGTCCAGTCGAAGCAGGACAGTTTGTCATTAGTTATTATGACCATTGATTATAAATGCAAAAATAGGTCCAACATATATCGATCTGTCAATCCCCACGCATCGGCACATGTGAAATCGATTTATAGCGGTCACCCATTCAAGCGTTCGTCTAAGTTCCATATTCTCGACGCACTCTGTGTTCGATTATAGATATTTTGCAAGCTAGGACAAGTCTGGCATAAGAAATGAATATAGGTGCTCTCACTAACCTTTGTCGGATTATTAGTGAATTGTAACACATTTATTGCTTAAAAATCTCAAAATATTAAACCATATATATATATATATATATATATATATATATATATATATATATATATATATATATATATGTATATATATAGATATATATATGTGTGTGTGTGTGCATATGTGTGTGTTTGTGTGTTTGTGTGTTGAAAAGATTTAGAAGGTTATCACAGTGCAAAGAATGAGATATAGTCGGTGTTGATGAGGAAAGACGAAAACAAGTGACAATTTACTAATCAACAAATACATACATATATGTCTATAGACACATATATTTAATCAATTGTATGAAGTGTCTTACTTCGTCTGTGACATTATCCATTATATATTTCCGGAAAATATTCCCTTTTCAAATGGTGGATGTAATGGATCTATTCAAAGCATACAAGGTGGAGGAGTGAAAAATGTATACAATGGCAATATGAAGCACCGCAGCAAGTGTAAGGACAGGTGTATATGTATAGCGTGTTTTGGGTGATTAATACATTGCTGTTGAGTTAGATTCTTTTGCTCCATCATATATATATATATATATATATATTGTTCCTTTTTGCATCTCACCCTCCTCTCTCTCCCTCTCTCTCTCTCTCTCTCTCTCTCTCTCTCTCTCTATATATATATATATATATATATATATATATATATATATATATATATTGTGTATTTAGGCAACATGTTTTCATTTAGGCAAGTATTGTTAAACAGCACAGAGTACTTTTACTTAATGAGCTTTTTTCTAATTTTTTCGATTTTTCGAATTGTCATTCTTATTTCTCAGTCGAATCTATGCAAGAAAGTATCATAGTTGTCTTAGTCCACCCGAAAGAAAAAAAACAGATGGACTAACACGACTATGGTCCAGATTCAACCGAAAAGTAACAACGACAATTCGAAAAATAGAAAAATTAGAAAATAAAGCTCATTAAGCAAATACACTCCGTGCTATTTAACAATACTTGTTGAATATATATATATATATATATATATATATATATATATATATATAATCATATATATACATATATATATATATATTCATATATATATGTGTGTGTATATATTCATATATATTTGTGTGTATATATCTTCATATATATATATATATATATTCTATCTCACATTATGAAAATTATATATATATATATACACATATATATATATATATATATATATATATTTCATTCAAACACTCTCGTGTTTGAATATATGGTTCAGTGGCACTTTTAGTCATTTAGAACTGTTTTAAATCTTCACCGCTTCCTCGACAAAATTTCACAAAATTATTACAGTTTATAGATCACCTTCTCGGTTATATTGTGAAAAAAAAATTCAAATTGCGTTCAGTAAAACAAAAGTTATGATTAATTTACTGGTGTTCAAAATCGTTACAAAAAACGTAAGGAAGTGGGCGACGTTTTTATGACTGGTTTCCATGGCAACTACGTCGCTGCAGAGACTACTTTTGCTATCAGTTCACCGCTCTCGCGAAAAGAGAAGTAACAAATGAAAGAGACAAAATAAAAGAATGAAAGGTGGATAATTGAGGGGTATTTATTGAAAGCAAACGAGTGCCGTACATTGTTATTACAGGCGTATATGTTATGTTTATAGGAGTAAAAATATTTAACAAAGAACAAGTGAATTTACTGGTAACCTGGAAGTCATTAATTACAATAGACAAATGCGAGTATGAAAAGTAATATGGTTGAGATTAAACATAGAAAAGTAAAGGACTAGTTGTTAAAACTGAAAAAGACAAGATATCCTAGTAAAAACATAATAAATTTGTAACTTAAAATATTGAAGCATTAAGAATGTTTTAAATTCCATTTATAACATTATATAACCAATTCCCACAATCTTCAAAGGAAGAATTTAAAAAAAAAATTAAAATTGGTTAGTATTTTGGCGCGAGTGACTTTACGCATCATCATAATCCTGGGACCAGTAACAACGTTTTCTTATCTTCTCTTATTGTTCAGATGAGGAGAGATCCTTTTTGAATATAGAAAGTTTTATTTTCGTCCACCCCAGAGTGATTCACTTGGTGCATGTGGGAATTACCAATATAGAAAACGATTGTGTGTTGAACTATGAAACCGTAGCGAAGCAATGGAATAGCGATTGTTTTGTTTTAAGCACTTTTTATATGTGTGTGCGGTTGTTCTTGTCTGTGCGTATATTATAAATATGTACACGCTTACTACAGCACAGTATACGACAACTTACAACGACACACCAATTCCTATTTGGTCAACGAAGTTAAGCGATGTTGAGCCTGGCGGTAATACAATTGGTGACCAATTGGGAACACTGTGTTGGCAGTTTTTTTCCGTTTTTACAGCAGACATACCGAGGGACTGACTTCACTTACGCACAGAGCGTTTCGGACTCTGCTGGAGAGACAATAAATGTTAAGGAATAATAATAGGGGTCAAAATTAAAAAAAACTTGACCTCTGCTGTCTCTCGTTTACATTAAGGCTACACAATCGAAAGGAGAGGATAGCTTTCAAAAATATCGGCGAAGAAAGCGACCCCCCCTGTAGAAAAGTGCCTAGTTGAAGGTGAAGATGTGAATGTTTTTAGTAAATTTTTCGATATTTGTCGTATGAAAGGTCGAATTCAAAACGATACTGATGTTGGTAAAATCCGTCGCTACTGTCAAAAGTTTTAGGTAGACATGCAAACATGCGTACATACATACATTTATATATTGGTAACTAAAAATTTTCGCCCCAAAGCGATGTAAAAGCCTATATGTTTCTGAATAGCCTATATGTGAAATTTCAAATGTTTAGACCAGAAATTGTCTGAGTAATTAAGTAGAGGCAGCAGAGGTCAAGTTTTTTTTAAAAACTTTGGCCCCTATTATTATTCCTTAACTTAATTGTTTTGGGCTTAAATAAAGTGTTTTATGTTAGATCCATGTCCAAGGATTCTATATCTAAAATTTGAAGTGTTTAGACCCAAAATTCTCGGAGGAGCTTGGTAGATTTCTCAAAGGTCAAATCGTTGAACTTTGACCCCTTAACAGCGAAATTCTTTGCCGAAAACCGATCACATCGAGTTTCCCAAATCTCAGTACCCCATATATTAAATTTCGAATCTGTAGACTAAAAATTGATAGAGTTATTGCGTAGGGAAATGTATACAGACACACAGACAGACGCACATACACGTTCACTTTTATATATATATATATATATATATATATATATATATATATGTTTATGCATATTTATATATACTTGTGTATATGCTTATATATATATGTATATATATATATAAATATCTCTCCCTTGCTCTCGTTCTCTCTGTCTCCATATATATATATATATATATATATATATATATATATATATATGGAGAGAGAGAGAGAGAGAGAGAGATAGAGAACGATAGCGAGGGATATATATATATATATATATATATATATATATATATTGATGTAATCTATTTCTGGTGATACTTTTGTTAAGTAAGGTGATCAGGCAATCGATGCATTAAATTCGATGGCCAACATGTGTTTGATTATTGACAGCGTTTTCTATTATTATTTCCTATAGCGTAATCTTACTATGACAACGCTATACAATTCAGCTGATCGCCAAGGCTCACACATAATTTTATTCATAATACTCTATATCTATTATACAAACCATTCATGTCTTAGCAATGCGCCTCTTTCACGCATGCACACACATACATATATATGTACGTGGAATATACATGTATATATTTCTTTTACTATATATATATATGTTTGTGTGTATATTTAAATGTATATATATTTATATATATATGTATATATATAAACATTGATATAATTATATATTTATGTTTACATATATATATATATATATATATATATATATATATATATATATATATATATATATATGCGAGTGTTCGGCTTACTTAACAAGGTGGAATACTGCTATTGTGTTATATGTTAATACCTGTGTTGTTTCATAGCCGGTTTATCGAGTTAGAAATACGTACTACTTTACAGAGACAACTGGTTTCGAAGTTGGTAACTAATCTAGAATAAAGGATAACAAACGGTTTATTAGTTTATATATATATATATATATATATATATATATATATATATATTGCTTTAAAAAGTATGAATGGAGTCATTATAGGTGAACAAAAAAGAGAGAGAAACGGGAAATTTTATAGACAAATCGACTAAAAAGAATTATAGGTAAAAAAAAAAAAAACATCGAATAAAAAAAAAGGATCCATACGAAATAACGTGTAAAATTTTTTTTTTTGTTCACCCATAATGACTCCATTCATACTTTTTAAAGCAATATTAAAATCGTGTACCACGAAACATCTGTATATATATATATATATATATATATATATATATATATATATATATATATATATATATATATATATATATGCATGATGACCACAAAAAACGGGACTCGTGTACACTTTCTGTCATATCTCCATTATTTATTCACCGATTGCCCTTATTTTACAGAACATGGCAGAATGAAAGACCGTGACTACACCAAGACCCCAGTGGGAGCTGGGACAAGAATACACCGTGTTAAATTTTACTACAACCCAGTACCATCAAGGAACTCAAGGAAGCCATCGGGGACGAAAAGAGAGCCATTACCAATTCGGTCTATAAGACCGTCATGGACAACTTCGTGCTGCGCCTCAAGAAATGCACAGATCTAAATGGAGGCCATCTAGAACATATGCTGTAGAACGGAGAATAAAAGGCCAAAGACCCGAGTGTTTTGATGTGATGTTTTGAATATGATAAATTAGTTATGACCAAAGTTTCATTTCATTCGGACAAAATACTAAGAAACGTGAGATAATAAGAGTGGGGGCCAGTTTCATATATATATATATATGTGTGTGTGTGTGTGTGTGTGTGTGTGTGTGTGTATGCATACATATGCATGTGTGTGTCTGTATGTATGTATATATAACAGGATGTGCATAGTAAGCCACAAACACACAACCATATCTATCTATCTATCTATCTATCTATCTATCTATCTATATACTTATTTATTTATATAATTTTTCCACAGCCAGAAAAGCTCACAAGAGCCATGAAAGCCAACAAACCGGGAGTCCAGGACGCGAGTTTCACCCTCATTTTGGTTCATCAGTTAGACACATCCGAACATATATATATATATATATATATATATATATATATATATATATATATATATATATATATATGTTGCTAATGGATGTAGTCAGATTTGGTCCTTGCTAAGGGAGTCAGAAATGGTTTCGTTGCTGGATTCGAAGTGGTCGACCGGTGTTAATCGTGACACCCTGCACTGATGATTCCCAGAAGGAGATAACACTAGTGTCTTAGGTATTTAATTATTATAGCAAATAATTATACACCCCCACACACATATATATGTGTATATATATATATATATATATATATATATATATATTTAGTTATGCATATATTCATATTTCTTCTATATATAGGATTTATACTTAAACTACTTAATCGATAATCGTAAATATTGTTGCTTTACCTGTGTCTTAGCTATTTAATTATTATAGTAAATAATTATATATATATATATATATATATATATATATATCCACATATATACATATATATATGGATATATATATACATATATATATTTATATATATGTATATAATAAATATATATATTCATATTTCTTCTATACTTACGATTTATACTAAAACTACTTAATCGATAATCGTTAATATTGTTGCTTTAACTTGCGTAATGTGTCATAGTTACTTTAATCTTATTTCATGTAAATGGAGGAAAAATGCCGGTTTATGTATTTCTTGCAATTTCACGTACTGTAATAATTTCGCTAAAATTTTAACTATTAGATGTAAATTAATACTTATTCATAAGATTTTTTTTAATATTTTATAAGATACAAACCTGTGTGTCCGGTGTTGCCCGGGTTTTTGGAGGTGTGTGTTGAGCAACAAAAAAAAAGGAGTTAGTAGGAAGGCAGGCTCGAACTCATACCGCCAAGGAGGAAAAGAACGTGAAAGAACGTAACGTGTTAGTTACTGCGACAATCGCTAAACCGGAATTGGCAAAGGTTTCAGTTAAGGCTAGACAATCGAAAAGAGTTGATGCCTTTTGGAAATATCAAAAAAAAACGATTCCTCCCTGTAAAAAGTGTTCACTTCAGGGTGGAAGAATTAATGTTTTAGGTCAACGGTTCGAGATTTGCCGTCCAAAGGGTTGAGATTCAAAATGCTATCGATTTCGTGAAAATCCATCGCCTCTGTTTAAAGTTTTGGGCATACATACATACATACATACATACATACATTATACAGACAATTGAAGGTTATATTATTTATATAATATACTAGCATGAGTATCCGGCGTTGCCCGGGTCGACATAAAGTTCCGTTTTGAACAAACCTACTATAATAAGGATAATAATCCTTTTCATCGTGAGTAACGTCGATACCCTCCCCCACACACGACAATTACGAAAATAAAAGAACAGATAAAAACATGTATATGTAATCCCCCCCCCCAAAAAAAAGAAGTACGTGATACCCTCTCTACCAGGTTAGATTCTAACAAAGTAAAAATCATTTATTTATCGGTGTCCGAAATGGCTACCCTTAAAAATATGCGAGGGGAATACGGTATTATATCGGAGCACACGTACACATTTCCTTTACCCTATCTCCTCCCTCTTTGCCGTCGATGGCCGTTCAACAGTCGACCGAAATAAAAGGTTTCTAAGGAAATATCCTTATCTCGAGAAAGTTTTTCCACCGGCAATGAACAGCCATAAAAAATTAAATAAAATAAACAAATCGATGTCGAAAGTAATAATTCCAAATAAATTTAATTAAATCAATAGAATTGTTTTTTTTAGAGTTGGTGAAATAACAATCATAAATAGAACAGTTAAAACAACTTTTTCGCTAGAACCTTAAATTAACATACAGCTATTTAGTACAATTGGTTTTCCTTAGTATAATAAACAAATGAGGTGACCTCTTAATTGCATATTTTTTAAAGAATCATATCATGAGCACGTAGTACAATGGGGTAAAGAATGGCTGGTTACTTTTAATGCATCTAAAACCAAGCTTCTCTCTTTACATCATCAGCATTCTGATCCACATCTGACATCAATTGAAATGAATGGCTCTCGTCTTCAGGAGGCCTCAAGTTTTGACAAACTTCTTGGCTTGACCATTACTCCTGATCTTAAATGGAACACGTACATCAAATCTGTTGCCAAGGCCGCTGGAAAAATGGTGGGATCTTTCTATCGATCCGATAGATATCTCACTGCTGATGCAATTCTCTATCTATATAAGAGCCAGGTACGTCCAAGGATAGAATACTGTTGCCACATCTGGGCAGGAGCTGCTAGAAAGGACTTGGCCTGCCTTGATAGAGTTCAAAATAGACTTCGTAGCCTCGTAGGAGATGTCCTTTTCTCTTCCTTACAACCTTTATCTCACAGAAGAGATGTTGCGAGTTTGTCTCTGATGTATCGTTATTTTCATGGAAAGTGTTCGACTGAGCTTCAATCTATGGTCCACCCTCGCCAAACTTTCACAAGAAACACTCGTCTAGCTGTAAACACTATCAATAATTCCCCCCACTCTTTATCTGTGCCTAAACCTAAACGTAGATTCCATGAACAAAGCTTTTTTCTTAGAACTGCACGCCTGTGGAATTGTCTTCCGTTTTCCTGCTTTCTGGCTGACTACAGTATGGTTGTCTTCAAGTCTAACGTAAATATGTTCTTGATGAGCCGTTCCATATAAGTTATCAACTTTACCAAATTTTCATTATTAACGTTTACTATAATGTCCAATTTCTACTGTACACTCTTTAACCCTTATCCTTGCGTGGCCTCTTGGCCTTGATAATGTGGTGATGCCTATGTAAAAAAAAAAAAGAAATAAATAAAATACTAAACTAGCGGGTCTTTTGTGAACAAACAAACATACAAAAATACGATTTTATATATATATATATAGATTATATTTATACATACATACATTTAAACAGACATGTGAGATTTTTATATTATAGATGTTTGAAAGTATGATACGGAAAAAATTCCAAATTTATAAATTAAAAATTAAAAATTATTATGATATTTGATCAATTATAATTAAAGAAAATTCTCGTAATTCAAGTTCTCATAATTTAATGTAATTTCTCTTAAGTACTATTAAGCTTAAGCATTTATTTTAAGATATTTCATACACCCCTACATGTACACTTGATATTAGCTAAATATCGTTATTTTACTCCGACATTTTTTACATTATATAAACATTTTCTAAATGGCCGCTCAATGTAAACCAGCACCATCGGATACGTATTCTATTTAGGTTTGTTTCTACTTTAGAAGGAAAGCAATCCTTAATTTCTGATAGCATTATCCGTAAATATTTCTTTAGTCAACGATTATAAATAAAAAGTTAAGATACAAAAAAAAAAATGATGACGAGGAACAATTATGGGATACATTGAAAAAGATAAATGTCCAGCACATCAAATTTGCTCACTAAAATTGATTCTAACTTCTGTAATATTTACAGAAAGTTTCCGATGAATAAATTAAAGAGCAAATAATTAAAAAGAAAAGTGTTTTTGATTTTCGGTTGAGAAACACCGCCAAATCTTATTCCCGCTTAAAACGAACAATTTTATTTTTTAAGATCTCCAATTATTATTTATTCGATTATTATGAATGACGTCTCGCAAGAATTGTTGAAGGAAACGGGTTTGTATTACTGTACACATAGATTCGAAAAAGTTGTCAAAAAACAAATATATAACAAATAAATGTTATCAAAGGCAAGATAAGTTACTTTTCTACCAAACTGGATATAATTTTCGTGTTTTTATTCAATTTAACATGTTAATTCAGCTCGAAAAACATGCAGTGTTTACCGATGTATTGGAAAATTCAAGATGGCGGCCGATTCTCTCGTTAACACGGTAAGTTCAGGAAAAGGTGTTATAAATATTAAACTAGACAAAATACTATTAAAAACCACCGAATATATGTCAAGTTATGTCACGGTAACATATATTGAGCGAATTTCTAACAGTATTTTGTCTAGTTTATTATTTATTACACCTTTTTCCAAACTTACCGTGTTAAAGAGAGAATCGGCCGCCATTTTGAATTTTCCAATACATCGCTAAACACTGTATGGTTTTCGAGCTGAATAAACATGTTAAATTGAATAAAAACACGAAAATTATATCCAGTTTGGTAGAAAAGTAACTTATCTTGCCTTTGATCACATTTATTTGTTATATATTTGTTTTTTGACAACTTTTTCGAATCTATGTGTACAGTAATACAAACCCAAGGAAACATTTGCTTTACTCTCATTATCAGAAAATATTTATTAAAAACAATTAGTTTCAGATTAAAGTTTTATTTGCAACATAAAATAATAGAGACAATACAATTACCCGCTTAATTACTCAAGGCCAATATATCAAGAATTTACAAGTCCAACTAGCTGTTTACAGAGTACGGCAGCGATATCTGATGATGTAGTTTATGTAAAACAATTAATAAAGAATTCGTAATGTTAAGAATTAGTAAAAAATTAGCAATGTTAAAAATTAGTAAAGAATTGGTGATGTTAAGAATTAGTAAAAATTAGTTGTGTTAAAAATTAATAAAAAATGAGTAATATTAAGAGTTAGCAAAAACAATAGTCATATTATAAGTTAGTAAAAAAATTAGTATAGTGAAGTGATCATAAAGCATTAGTTATGTTAAGAGTTAGTGAAATTAGTTATGTTAAGAATTAGTAAAGAATTAGTAATGTTAAGAGTTAGCAAAGAAAAAATAATGTTAAGAATTAGTAAACACCTTAGTTATGTTAAGTATTATTAAAAATTAGTAATATTAAGATTAATTAAAAAATAATTAATGTTAAGAATTGGTGAAAAAATAGTATTATTAAGAATTAGTAAAAAAAATAGTAATTTTGATAATTAGTAGAAAAATTAGTAATGTAAAGAATTAGTAAAAAATAGTAATGTTAAGAATTAATATAAATTTAGTAATGTTAACAATTAGGAAAAAAATTAGTAAGGTACTCTTGCATAATTTGACCCGAATTCTCCTGAATTCCCGTCAAGCATGGATCGGGCGGGACCAGCAATCATTGGTGGCAGCCGAGCGTTGTTCATATTTTGAAATGCTTAATCGACTATTTATTTTATGCAAGAATGCCAAGAAATAGTAATGTTAAAAATAATAAATGAATTAGTAATATAAAGATAATGAATTAGTAATATAAAGAGTTAATAAAAAATGAGTAATGTTAAGAATTACTAAAAAATAAGTAATGTTAAGAGTTAGCAAAGAATTAGTAATGTTAAGGATTAGTAATAAAAGTTAGCAAAGAATTAGTAATGTTAATAATTAGTAATAAAAGTGTAATGTAAAGAATTTGTAAAGAATAAGTTATGTTAAGAATTAGTAAAAAAAATAGTAATGTTAAGAAATAGTAAATAGTTAGTAATGTTAAAAATTAGTAAAAACTTAGTAATGTAAAGAATTACTTATGTAAAGAATTAGTAAAAAATAGTAATCTTAAGAATTAGTAAATAATTAATAATGTTAAGAATTAGTAAATAATTAGTAATATTAAGAATTTGTAAAAAAATTGTTATGTTAAGAATTGGTAAATAGTTAGTTATGTTAAGAATTAGGAAAAAAATTAGTTATGTTTGGAATTATTCAAAAATTAATAATGTTAAGAATTAGTAAACAATTAGTAATGTTTAGAATTAGTTAAAAATAGTTGTTTAGAATTTGTAAAAAATTAGTAATGTTAAGAATTTGTAAATAATTAGTAATATTAAAGATTAGTAAATAATTAGTAATGTTAAGAATTAGTAAAAAATATAGTAATGTTAAGAATTAGTAAAAAATGTGCAATGTTAAGAATTAGTAAAAATTGGTTATGTTAAGAATTAGTAAAAAAAATAGTTGTTTAGAATTTGTAAAAAATTAGTAATGTTAAGAATTAATAAATAATTAATAATATTAAAAATTAGTAAATAATTAGTAATGCTAAGAATTAGTAAAAAAATTAGTAATGTTAAGAATTAGTAAAAAATTTGTAATATTAAGAATGAGTAAAAGAATTGTAATGTTAAGAATTAGTAGAAGAGGGTTATGTTAAGAATTAGTAAAAAATTAGTAATCCTAAGAATTAGTAAAAATTTAGTAATCCTAAGAATTAGTAAAAAAAATGTTGTCCTTAGAATTAGTAAATAATTAGTTATGTTAAGTGTTTGTTAAGAAATAGTAGAGTTAAGAATTAATAAAGAATTAAAAAAGAGTGCCGTCTTGAAATAAGAAGACACTTGTTCTACTTGTGTGAAACGGATGTTTTCATTGAATGACCAATCGTAGAATAGTAAAGTTGGTCACTGTTCAGTGGAGTTCGTTTCAAGAAAATACATTAGAGGAAAGATATGAAAAAGCATTTCAAGAAGGCACTCGGTCAGTACGTGGTACACAAAAAATCTATAGAGAAAAAGAAAGACGTTGGCAACTTATAAAAACAGGACTCAAAAAGAATTAATAAGTTATCTTTAATTAATTTATTAACGAATAAAAGTACAAAGTAAATTTATAAATTCCATACCATGATTCAGAAGAGATGAAACGACACAACGTGTCTATTCCCCGCCTCCAAGAATGGCGCCATTTTCTCGGTAGTATTATTACACACCTGTAGACATAATTAAAGAGTTGATTTAGCCGCAGGGGAAATCTATATAAAAACTCGTAAGTTCTAGATAATACACGATATAATATTTATTAGATTTATAGAAACAAAAACAAACCTCGCGAATATACAAAATAAACCGATAATGATCTAAGAATCAAAACAGAATATAAACATCAAATTAGATTACTGATGCACCTACGTGTGCTGCGGATAGATTGCCTTATGACAACATTATTCATTATTGATCATCGTTAATTACCAAATATTCGTTATATGAAACCCCGGGTTACACTCATAAACAGAGGCAGAGTAAAACTTACTAAGCTCTCATTTAATGCGTCTGTTTTGGTATTACTTCCAAGAAAATCGATATCTAATAATATTTATCTTTCTCCGTAAAACGTAAGACGTGAATTCGTCCCAAACTCAAATATAAAGGCCTAAAAGTAATATACTAGCAGGCCGCCCGACATTGCCCGATGTTAAAATGCGTTTAAATTTGCTAATTTGATTAATGCAGATTTCGTATTTATTATTAGGGCTATGACAAGAGAATATTCTTTTCATTGTTTTGTCTCTCGGGTATACAACACAGTTAATTAATTAAGAACCACATCATTCTCTATCAAAACATATAAGATATTAACCGATATATACTCAAGAGTTAAAAAAATGAATATTCTCTTGTCGCAGCCCTATTTATTATTGTTTTATACTGGGCCTAATATATAGTAATGATATAAAAAAGTTTTTTCAAATAATGACTCGTACGCCACCACCGAGAATCGAAACCAAAACGCTTAGTTCACGATTTACTGTTTCCTTTGCGTAAATGCATGAGCTATAAAGACATGTTTGCGGACAACTTAAAAATTATAACATGAACGAATAGCTATTACATTGTGCATACATATCCGTAGTACCGGCGTTCGACCTTCACATGCCAAATTTCGTTGCTTTAATTTAAAACTTTGTACCGATTTTCCCCGGCTAAAACGCAAATATAAAGTTTTGCATGGTTTCGAATATCCTATGTATAAAGTTTCATGTCTGTATATCAAAAACCAACAAAGGAGTTTGGTAGGTAAAATTATTTAAACACACACACACATATATATATATATATATATATATATATATATATACACGCATACATAAATCTATATAGAAATAGGTGTGTGTTTACTATAAGCTTTTTGCGCAAATATTACTCAAGTATAAATCATGTAGAATATCTGATGAATATAATTGCATGTAATTGTTAATAAGAAAACCGGACAAAAAGCTAATAGGGAAGTAAATGAATGTTTAAAAGAATATGCAAAAGTGAATGCAACTCAACGACCCATATATAACAAAGTTGCGTTTTCTTTTTAAATAAATAGAAAAAAAAAGTGTTTTTAATACGAATACTAATACTCCCCCCCCCAACAAATAAAACATTATAGGAGTCTGGATATAGTCGCTTGTGCATTATCGTAAACATAAAAAATGATAAAATAAGTATGTATATTAGTTTAAGTATATATATATATATATATATATATATATATATAGTATATTTATATATATATATTGTATATTTATATATATATATATATATGTATATATATATATATATATATATATAGTATATTTACGTGTGTGCAAATATATACTGTCATATCTTAAAGTATCTTTTGGTGTGTGTCTGTGTGTGTGAGTTCCTTCCCTATGGATTCGAAAATGGCTGCGCCGACTTTTACGAAATTTCAAAACATATTACTTTAAGTGGCTGGCTGTTTTTCTTCGCTAGGTCTAGTATCGGAATATCTTCGATTTATTTCAATAATCGATAATCGAAATATTTCGATGAAAGAAGGCACGAACGATTTTGATCAAGGTTAACACCCTTAAACAGCCTAAGATAACAAGCGCATTAGAGAAGTTTTATTACCACACCTTCCGAAAGACCCGACGTACAAAATCAACATCAATGCATTTTTTTCGATATGACAGGGTGTCTTCGTAATTAATATTTCTGTTTAAAGCATAATAAAACTACAACACTTGACTTTTGCATTTTAAACATAAATTCAGGCCATTGCAAAACAGCATGTTTATAAAATCTGCTATAGGTTTAATTCAAGCCAGTATTTGTGAAAATAATTTTATGAAATAAGCACTAGGTTCTCTACAGTGTAATGTAGACTGCAATGTATTGGTCACTATGGAGACGTATGTGAAGCTCCCCCCCCCCAACCGCCGGTGTACCGCGATTGGAATCCAATAATCGCAGGCAATAAATCGATTACATGAAAAAAAATAGCGATTTACACCGATTTTGACGACAATAAAAAATATTAGAGGGTAAAAAATTCGTTGATCATCATTCAGCCCCGGGTAAAGTCGAGTCTCCCTGCTAATAATAATAATAATAATAATAATAATAATAATAATAATAATAATAATAATATATAATATATATATATATATATATATATTTATACTTGCTCGCTAGTTTTGCCCGGGCGTAACATACGCTTACATATGATAATTTAATTCGTCCAGATTCCGTATATATTCTTATAGATTCGTGATTTCAACAGTAAAAAAAGTATCTTTGTGCCATCAGCTAGAATCGAAACCGAAACTGTAACATCCAAAGCTGGTGACGTTGCACCTCTATCAACGTGAGACGCATATAAACTGATTAAAAACTAAAAATTAAAGCCAAACTAAAATGAATGCAAAATCTGTTGTCAATCTTTACCCATTTTTGACCCCTTAAAAACTATGTTGACCCCCTTAAAACTATTTTTGACCCATTAAAAACTATTTTTGACCCATTAAAAACCGGCTATATCAGAATTTAATTCTTTCATCCACCATTCTTTCTCTGTTTCTTTTTTCTCTTTTTCTTTCTTTAACCTTCCCTTCTCTGCAAGTAGTTGTAGACTGTTACTGATAGCACGTGCCTTTTTCTTTGTTGACGATTGGTTGAGTGAGTGTTTGCTTGCCGATTTACACGAAAATGGAACTAATAAAGGCAGTTGCTGCCTTGGCCTTTGGGAGGGAAAGGTCGTTTGAAAATGTCGGACCTGGATGTCGTAACCCATCGTGGCGAGACATGGGAGGATTCTATTTCGTCAGTTAAATTTTCGTCTAGGTGAAGAAAATGAAGAGAAAAATGCCGGCTGATTTCAGACAGAAAAGTCTTTAAAAATCAAGTCGAAAGTCTTGTCTAGAGGAAAAGAAATGAGTGCAAATGTTAAACCTCAGACGAGTGAAAAAAGAGCCGGTGCAAACAACAATAATTTGCTTATTCCTCAGAAAATATTCGAAGTGAAAAGGAAAGTGTATAATCTTCAATAGTGCAACAAGAAGAAAGCGCCTTCTCTAATAATGAAAAAGTTTTCGTTCGACTAAGCTGTCGAAGCTACATCCGGTCAAGTAATTTTTTTTTTTCGTAAGTAAAAGCTGACAAATATGAGTAAAAGAAAGTTGAAGAAGATACAGATTTATTTGATCAAAAGAAACAAATTCACCGAGACATTTTTGTTATTTTTTATGCTATCTCACGCAGGAACAACAATTCTTCTCTCTAAAATAAATCCGTATAAATTATCCTTGCTTCTAAAAAAAACTATTCTTACCTCAAAGTAAGTTTTGTCTCTTTTTTAATCTTTTCTTAGCTTTTTAATTCTATCCCTTCTCTCTCCTGAACTGTTACTAGAACCTTTAAGGTTCTCCAAAAGGGGGCAATTTTTTACAGTCAAAATACAGTCTTTTATATGGTTAAAAAGTGAACTTCAGACTTTATTATTATTTTTTCTCCTTCCCCTTTCAATTTATTTTTCCCTCTTTAAATACAAGTTAATAATTATTTCAAGTGGTTTTTACTTTCTCTTCTTCCTCCTTGTCTTACGTGTAAATGGTTACATGTAATTGATTTTAAAAGGTTCTAGTATTTAAATTCGTTTGATTTGGCTGTTACTAAGTAAAATTCGGACGGCTAAAGATTCATAAAAAGAACGGCCTGTGAAAAAATCGAATAAAGACAATAGCGCCGCTCTGCGACTTTTAGTTTGGGAGGAAATAGAGTTTTAAAATATAGAGACAAGCAGACAGACATATAGCATTTTATATATTAGATACACACATACACACACACAAATATATATATATATATATATATATATATGTGTGTGTGTGTGTGTGTGTGTGTGTGTGTGTGTGTGTGTGGAAATTATAATTCAATGCGCAAGAAAAAAGGAAAACTGAAAATTGTTTATATATGCATCATCCTTTCCTTTGTGTTGGAGAGTTCCTTAAGATAACGTAATTCTAAGATTTTGATGTAAATGAATGCCTTTGTTCTTCTTTAAAAATTTTTTAAAAAAACAAGCCGGTAGAAGTCAAAACGGTTGCTGTTTTTTGGTTGATGTTTTAAATGCTGTTATCGAATCGATATTTTGTCTTCTATATAAAATTGTAAACTTGAATCTAAGTTGAAGTTCTGATATTATGGGTTTTCTCATAAATGGAGGTATATTTTAGAATACGTTACGTTGCGTAATTGCGTTGCAGTTTAAATAGACTGCTGATTCAATAAGTCTCGCAAGGATTTATCTGAAACAATGTGTCTAGCTGGTTTAAAGTTATAAGAATGTTTATTTTGTAGTCCATTATAAAATAAATAGTGAATGCAGAGCAGTTTTATTCGATATAGCTCTATTATGTTAACCCAATCTTTTCTTTAGCTACCGTTCAGTTCGCGAATATATATCGGAAGACTATATATATAATATATATATATATATATATATATATATATATATATATATGTATGTGTGTGTATGTATGTATATATATATGTATATATATATATATATATAGTGAACCAATGACAAAAATCTATATTCCATAATTCGTGTTTTTTACCATTTTATAATTTATTCCTTTAATTCAGTTGACATTTTAAATTCTTGACAGTATCTGTTTCGTAGCGAAAAATCAATCATTTAATTATAATATCAATTAGTGAATCTATTTTGCCCTTAACTCATCAGAAGAAATAGCAACAATCAATCCGTCAAAAGAAATAAAATGCGTTTTGACATGATTAAAATCCGAAAACTTTTAGAGAAGCTGAACTACCTTATCATAATATATTTCCATTACGCCACTTTGAATTTTAGAAATAAAGTGACTAAACCCATCTATTCGTATTAGCATGTTCTTTTAATTTATGAATGTTCTGCCAAAATATTCTATTAAATAATTAGTATATTTATTAATGCTAATTATAATTAATATTAATTCTAATTTATAAGAAATAAAATATATTTCCAAAGAAATGTATATATATATGTATATATATATAATATACACACACACATGTATATATATATATATATATATATATATATATATATATAATTTAATTTATCATTTGACAGAATACTTATGAAAAGAATTGAAAACAATTTTCAAAGTCCTTAATTAGCCGAGTTTCAAAGAATGTTGTTCTTGCTATTTTTCTCATCAGAAGACAGAAAGAAATTAGCAAATAATAATTGCAGCTAGAATAGAATTTGCTGGTTTTTTTGTGTTTTTCACTTATCAAGGCCCGGAAGCCACTCAGGGATAAGGGTTATTGCAAGTACATTACGTTAGTGTGGAGATTTAATGAAGTGTTTACTTAAGGGGGCGGTTCATTAGGAATTACTTAACATTGGACTTGAAGACATCCAAGTTGTAGTCCGGTAAAAAGAAGGCAGACGGAACAGAGTTCCACAGGCGTGAAGTTCTAAGAAAGAAGCTTTATCATGGAATCCGCGTTTTGATTTAGGTACAGATATAGAGTGGGGGAAATTTTTCACAGTGGATTCAGCTAGACGGGTGTTTTTCTTGAAAGATTGGCGAAAGGGGACCAGAGATTGGAGTTCAGACGAGCACCTGCCATGGAAATAACGATAAAGTTGAAACATTAGATGAAACTACAATTTATGATAGTCATAAATTTCAAAATGTGTATGTCCATTATATATATTTCGTGGAAATGGTAATTAATAAAAACTGAAGAAAGTGCTCAATATTGTTGTAGCGCAAATATGCGTTTTATTTTTTATTACCGTATCTTTCTGTTAAGTTACATTATTGTTTCGGCTACACGGCCGTTTTTTTGTCGTCTGTAGCGTCCTCAGACTTTTACAAAAATCTGAGGACGGTACAGACGGCCAAAAAAAAAAACGGCCGTGTAGCCGAAACAATAATGTAACTTAACAGAAAGATACGGTAATAAAAAATAAAACTAAATATATATATATGCATATATATACATATATATGCATATATATATATATATAGTTTTATCTTTTATTACCGTATCTTTCTGTTAAGTTACATATATATATGCATGTATATACATATACATATATATATATATATATATATGTGTATATATATATCTATATATCTATCTATATATATATATATATATATATATATATATATATATATGTATGTATAAGCTCCAATAATGTCAATTTAGAATGTTTAATTCAATTATGAGCAACGTATAGTCGGACTTTTTATTACGTCACAAAACTATTCTTTCCGCTATTAGCAAAAGACATTGCTGAAAACACATTTTAAAAAGTTGTATATTAAACGTGTTTTTCACACTCGATTTAAGTGTCAACGTGATGCATTCATTCGTGGTTCCTCCAAAACAGCATATTTCATTATCTTGCAAAAAGTCTTTTTTCATAGACCTATATCCTTTTCAAAAGTCGATCTCCTCGCCTCCTTAGCCAGCGCTTTCTTGCTCTCATATTCACGCGTTCATATTCCCCGTTGGCGCTCTTTGCGTCCTTGTTCGACCACATGACGTATTTATCTTATTTTTTTTCCTGTGGCGCAAGCTTATGCACACTTGCTAATTTGCACGCTGGCTTCAACGGTTGCTGCTGCTAATATTATCGCTAACCAGCTATCCTTCGGCTGCTGCTTATTTTCTCACACGCGGCTATACGCGCTCCGTTACAATTAACTGTTTTTGTTATGAAGTTTGAACCCTTGAAAAAAAAAAGTGATACGTGTTGCTATTTACACTAATTCTCTACTTCTGATCTTAGTATAAGGAAGTACAGACAAGGCACGTTGAAATGCACATGTATATAAAATAAAGAAAAATAATTATTTTAAATAGTCTCTGAAACGATCGTAGGTCTGACTGCTTTCGGCAGGAATTCTGGAATGCTACCAATAAATAAATGATGTAAAACTTTTTATTTTATTTGTTACTAGTCGTTCTTACGTGTGCTTACTTTCTATATATACCTATACCTATACTTGTATATAAAAAGGTGCTGTATCTGTGTGTACGCGTGTATATGGGCATGTGTGTATATCTGTGCATGCGTGTATGTGTGTGTATGCGTGTATATGTATGAATGCGTGTATATGTGTATGCGTGTATACGTATGTATGCTTGTATATATGTGTACGCGTGTATATGTGTGTACGCATGTATATGTGTGTATAGGTGTATATGTGTGTATGCGTGTATATCTGTATGTGTGTATACGTGTGTGCGTTTGAATTTGTTCCCTTTCGACTCGGAATTGGCTAGGTTTATTTCTTTCATAAATTTCACACAAATGTATTGTACGTATCTGGGGGTGATCTTACATAGGTTGTGCATCGGACTATTCCCGATGAGTATTCAAAATTAGTAATCGAAAAATCCTATTAATAGCAGGAACGCTGTTGATCAAAGTTAAGCCCCTAATAAAATCTAATATCGCAGGTGCCTTTGAGAAGCTTTCTCACCGCACAAGCAAGAGAGCGGTGTATGAATTCAACAGTAAGTTCTTCGATAAACAGTGGTTAAGGATATGATTTTATCTTTATACTTTGTTTGCATTTGAAACTTAAATTGAAGAATTATATAAATATAATTTCATTAACTCAAAATAGGTTCTCTGCAGGGTAATGTAGACTATAATATATTGTGGACTGAGTTAATGAAGAGAGGAATGTCAAGCTTGTCCCAGGATGCAAAGCGAAAAGTATCCAATTAGAGCAGGCAATTAATCAATTTAATTGATTAATCGACGATTTAAACCATTCGGATGTAACTGTAAACTATTTGTTGATCCTCATTGAATCCGAGGTAACGTTCGGTCCCCGTGCTATCTATCTCTCTCTCTCTCTCTCTCTCTATATATATATATATATATATATATATATATATATATATATATGTGTGTGTGTGTGTGTGTGTGTGTGTGTATGTGTGTGTGTTTGCGTGTGTGTGTGTGTGCGTGCGCGCGTGTGTGTGTGTGTGCTTGTATGCTC
>NC_136518.1:69222326-69242326 GCF_053919585.1 Euprymna scolopes
TTTTTAATATAGATGTACATACAATTTTTTTTTTAATATAGATGTACATAATAATACTTTGATAAGTATGTTTTAACCTAAATAGGGATGGTATAATAAAATTATGGAGCCCGCGTTCGCGCATGGCCTCCGTAGAATGGAAATAGGCACAAACTTTAATAAAGATTTTTTCATATCTATCTGCGTACGTATACTTTGATAATTATGTTTCACTTTGAAGAAATACGGTATGATAAAATTATGGTGTGTTCGTTCGCACCTGACTTCTATATTATGGAAATATGTCACAAAGTTTAACAAGTTTTTTTTTAATATAGATCCACAGATTATTGTGATAAGTGTTTCAGTGTGAACAGGTATGGTACATAAATTATGGGATTTATCTATTTTATTTTTACTTTCATATATTTTGCTTTGGTTTTGATACCCCCAAATTTCGAAGCTATCTCTTTACAACCCTTCCTTTTCATAACCTATCATACTTTCATAAATCAGAGTCCATTTTCTGTAGGCTGTTTTTGAACCCAGTCAACGACGGGTACTTTTGCTAGTATATATATATATACGTATATATACATACATATATGTATACATATATATGCATATATACGTATATATAAATGCATATATATATGCATATATATATATATATATATATATATATAATTTGTAAGCAATTGAATACCACAAGTATATTTATATTGTATTTATAACATTTTATTTTATATATGGTACGTCTTAAAAGTGTTTCCGTGCATATATGTGTGTGTGTATGTACGTGCGTGTCTGTTTACGTGTATGTTTGACTGAATTAATTGTTGTATGTAAGCGTTCTTGCAATTCTATTCACGTGTGGATGTCCATGTGTGTTCGTCATTTATGGATGCATATTATTCGGAGATAGTGAAAAAAAAACGCCGCATTTATTTACAAAATAGACGTTTGGCGAATGAAAGCGCACTCCATAGATAAACGTTCAAAGCGCAGCATCCTCAAAGGCGACGTACAATCAAAGTTGCGATAAGCATCTATCCCTTTTTGTTTGATGTCTGTTTGCTTTTGGGGGGTTAACCATACTTTTTTTTTACAATGTTGTTTATTTAGTTGCATTCTTTTTTTGTACGCGACACTATCAAATATTATCATTATTGTACTCCTAGCACGCACTGCTTGTGTGGCACTAAAAAAAAAAAAAAATGAAATTATCTTTATTTTTACGAAAAATGCGTCTTACAAGGTTCCTTCAATAAGTTACCAGATGTTTTCATATGGGCACTTTTATTTATAGTACACAAATGAAACTCTAGTTCCCTTCGAAATATTCTCCTCCGGCTGCAATGCACTTGTTCCGCTCGAAAAGCGTATATTATTACCGGTGCGAGCGTGTCAATGCCTCGTCACAACCTTTTTCATCACCTCAACTGTCCCATAATGACAGCTTCTAAGGTTTTCTTTGAGCTTAAGGAATAACCATTAGTCACATGGAACAAGATCTGGAGTATAGGGAGAGTGAGAAATTGTCTTGATGCCCACCTTAGTCAAATAATTTATGATCTTCTCTGAGAACTCTTAAGTAAAACTTCTCGCAAATCTTCTACATCTTCAGTTCCTCGCGAATAATTGTGTGGCCAGTTCCCACACTGACATCAAACTGCGCACTTATTGTTCTATAGACACACGAATGCCCTTGCCCATGAAATTCTTTATTTGGCCAATCAACTCTAGTGTTCTGACTTCCTTACTTCTCGCAAACCTATCACATCTCACAGGCCCCCTGCCTTCCTTTAATCTCTTACGCTACTCAAAAACGGATGATTCTATCATGTCAGATGGTCCAAAAGCAGTATGAAGCATTCTATACGTTTATGTAATATGTTTTCTAAGTTTAAAACAAAATGTGATTGCATATCGTTCTTCTGAAGTGTCCTCATGTCTAGGTTACATTTTTTTTAAATTCGCCAACTGTGACAATCAGTAAATAAAAATTCTCATAAAAATATAGTATACAAAATTATTGAAAGCACCTTACACAAAACATTCACAAAGACAGGTCGACAAGTATTTGATTATATTGGGCAGGAGGTCGACTATATCGTATTCTTAAGGTAATATATTCTACAGATGGTA
This sequence comes from Euprymna scolopes, assembly GCF_053919585.1. Classification (NCBI taxonomy): domain Eukaryota; kingdom Metazoa; phylum Mollusca; class Cephalopoda; order Sepiida; family Sepiolidae; genus Euprymna; species Euprymna scolopes. The sequence continues at coordinate 69,224,454 of NC_136518.1, forward strand.
GATTCTTGAAAAGACACGCTGTTCAATACTCTAAGCTTAGTTTTAAGGAAACGAAAAAGGTGAGTTTTTGGGGTTTTAAGGTTTTATTGTTGATCTTTGTAAAAAAACATTTTTAGCCCGATATATTATATAAAACCTATTAAAGAATTTACATAAGCATTTCCTTGTTGGGGAAAAAACTTAAAATAATCAACTCGGATTAATTGATAAAACAGTATACAGGAACAGATATAAATTAGGACTGATCTCTATATTATATTTATTATTAACTAGTGGGAGCTGTGGAAATTCCAGAGCTGCATTTTTCATAGGTTTATAGTTTGGGGCATTGTCAGCACGATAAAAGACCCCGCGATATTATTGTAATCCTTTCGTTAAAATGTAATAGTATTTGTCGAAGTATTCTGGTTAATGTATTCTTAGAATGTACCGGTTATTACGGTTTATCTCGAATATATTTATATGAGTCTGTGACGTATTTCCATTGTGTGGATGTCCTGCGATGTCAGTATACCATCTTTATACAGAACAAATAATACTCATAGATCCTTGCCAGAAGACAGAAAATATGTCAGTTTCACGTACGGTCTAAAGGCGACATCATTTTTTTCTTTATCTCTTTTATTTTTTTACATTTCGTCTATGGTGAGCGGGAGATCCTATTTATTACAAAGGAGGATAGAATTAAACATACTACGACGATAAAATTAGCGTATCTATATATTAGGTTGCTGCAAAAATAATGTCGTTTTTTTATATGAAGTTAAACGTCCAGATACGACATTATATTTGCACCAAACTAATACTAATTTAATGTGGTAATATATTATCACCGCCTATTTTTCTTTTTAATACATAGGATCTCCCGATCAAATAATTTATAATCTGGAAACCATGATACACGAACGTACGTTAAATGTACTACGGCATGATTATATAGTTTAAATAAAAACCTTGATTGCATTTAATTATGTACTTTTTTAATTATTGATACAATTAAAATAATCTATTCACTATTAACTTGTGATTATTAACTTGCTGGTTTGTTTATCGTCTGAAGAGCAAAGGATACTAAACGGATGTTTGTAAGTAAAAGAAAGACGAAGACAATTTGAATTGAAAGCCATTTTTGATTTCAAAAGGAAAGACCTTGTTTCAATACAAAATGGCGGTTGTCAATTAGAAAAGCCTTGAATTGTAAAAGCGAAGACTAATGTGAAAAATGGTGTTGTGTAGTCGACCTGTAAAAGAGTTGAATAGTAAACACTGCAGACGGAGAGCAAGTTCTTTCTCGTGTTGGGCACGAAAAATTACATGCGAGAATGCTGGAAGATTCAACATTTTTTCTTTTTTAATTTTTCATTATATTTTCACCCAAAACAAGGCGCATTGTCACTTTGATGTAGGAGGTTACTATCAGGGACCTAAGCTACAAGGGTACTATTTATGAAGTTAGGCAGCAAGATGTCGGTTCAAATTATACTTGAACTTCTGTATGTCAGTACAGTTGGGGAACCAGGAACGCAGAAAAGAATTCCAAAGTCTAGCAATTCTGGGGAAGACACTACTGGAGTAGAAAGATCTTTTACATCTAAGGATCTATACAGTGTAGGCGTGGGATATAGCAGCTTATCGGGGGTATTGACATCGAGGGGGTACAAGTGCGTGGAGATCGTCGGAGCATTCTCCATTAAAATACTTGTAGAACAGGCAGAGGGATGCAACATGTCGTCGATGGGGCAGAGGCTAGAGCTTATGTGGCAGTTCAGGACCTATCAGGTTACCGACTCTCTTTTGAACCTTGTCTAGGAGTGACAGAAAAGTAGCAGATGCACTAGCCCAAATCTGACAACAATACTCATGGGTGAATGCTGACCTTATAGAGGTACAGGATACTTTCTGGCGTAATTAGCTTTCTAGCACGATAGAGAGAGAGTCTACCTTCTTCGCGGCGGTCCAGGCAATGGTCTCAATGTAATTGTTCCAACTAATGTGTTATGTGAACGTTAGGCCGATGAGTTTAAAAGAATTTCAGATAATGAGTCTTTAGCCATTGCTATTGGTGGTAGAGAAGGTTTCTTGTAATTATTGAAGGAAACAAGTTTAGTCTTGATAGTATTGAATGTGACCATCCATTTTTATCCCCATTCTACTACAGATTGAAGGTCATATTCTAGTGTTTCTTCCATTTCCTTAGATGTGTGTTCATATGTTTTCCTGGCGTGTCTGTTATAGAGCGTTGTGGCATCAGCATATATACCCATCTCAGAGAAAATTTTGTCAGGGAGGTCATTTATGAACATTAGAAATAATAGATCTCCAAGGATAGACCCCTGAGGCACCTCCGCATTTGTATCACATTGTTTAGATGTACAGCCGTCGAGAACAACCTGAGAAGGATTAAATTATATTGAATATTCGTCCAGAGATACCGTATTTGATTTTCCTGAGAAAACATTCATGCTATACCCTGTCGAAAGCCTTAGATATATCTAGAGCTCCCGCTCTGCACTCCCCTGCTTTGTCCAGTGAATGCCATAATTCTGACTTCTGATTAGTTGCTAGCAAAACGTGGCTCGATCTGATTGGTCACTTCCTATCGCCAATATCTATGAGTAGAACCTTGCCACTCTGTAAACAAATACTTATTATATAAAAAAAAAGTGGCTTATCAGACTTATCACACGGAAATATTTTAGAGTTCATATATAAGAAGAATATATGCTTCCTTTAATTTTTGTTTGAAGAGTTCTTCTATTGTTTTGCTGCTCCGTGACGAAGCATGAAAAGACCAGCACCATCCAATAGAGACATCTGTTCTTAGTTGTGAAACCACAAAACAACACTTTATATTTTTATAATATAAATTTATTACAGTTGTCTCAAATGATTTTCACGGTTCTTCTACATTTTCTATTCTTATAGCCCGCTCCTTAGCTCTTTGTTCACCCCTGTGACTAGATCGTCTGCTGCTCTCGGTGGTCAAACTTCAACTCTCTGAATCTCCAAAACTAACTACATCATGTGTTCCTTCAGGTCACCTCATTACGTGTCTCAGACCAACCTACTGTCCCCATCTAGTTATTTGTTTATCCAAACCCAAAAATAATGTTTACATCTATTTTCTATTTTCACATTTCTTTTGCGATTCACACGTCAATCGTGTATTGCCCAAGTTAATTGTTTATTCTTCTAATCATAATAACTGATCCAGCGGCCATCCGTCGCTCAAATCAAGTAATAATAATAATAATAATAATAATAATAATAATAATAATAATAATAATAATAATTATGCAAATTCATTTGCAAATGCTATCGAAGGAGGCGAAGAGAGCTGGACGTCTGGGGAGACTTGTTGTCACTCAGCTTCCTGAGAACACCACAGGTTTCCAATCAGATCGTTTGTTGACTTGTGTGAAAGCTCCATGTGACCCAATAATAATAATAATAATGTTGTGACCCTTGGCCCTGCTTGCCACAGTTAATACATATACTACGCTATGATCACAGCCTAAAAGGGTCATAACATTACAGTATTATGCAGATAACACCTTTCGAAGAGAACTGGTACACAATTTATGCAAGCAAAAAACGTGAATTTCATTCTTAAAATACGTGTATCTTTCATTTAGCAATCGTTTTGCAATTATGAAATTATACTTCGGGATTGGCATATAAAATTATACAAAACGCGTTTAGACTAAAATTAAAGATTGATGACAAACCTGTTTTAATATAAAAATATTGAATTAAAAATATTAGTTTACCTACAATGACAGGTCTATATGATATCAAACTTTATGTCCATCATAATAGACAATTTTAATGTAATTTGGAACCTATATAAAATCCAACTGTTCTGTAAATGTTTATTGTTGACATGATATATGATAAAATTTCATAAAAATCAAGTATATTCTTTGAAAGTCTAATATTCAGATGCATATATAATCATTGCTGAAGAATTTATGTTATTTCTTTAGGGGGCGCAACTAAATCGATCCATCCGTTTTCGAATCTATTCGGAACTCTCTCTCTCTCACTCTCAGTCATTCCTTCTCTCTCATACACAGCTATATGCCGGATTTAATCCAGCTCAGCAATCATATATATATATATATATATATATATATATATATATATATATATATATATATGTGTGTGTGTGTGTGTGTGTGTGTGTGTGTGTGTGTGTGTGTGTGTGTGTGTGTGTGTGTGTGTGTGTACGGCATAATCACGTAGGCACACCGGTTCTCGTCAGATCACCGAATTTATCTGGCTAGTACCAGATGGGTAACCATTTTGGAATTCTAGGCGCTGTATGTGCTCTCCGCTTATCTCGTCATTGTTTTCAGTCGTGTGAAACATTACTTGCCACTGGTATTCAACAATGTCGACTCAGTAAAAGTGTATTTGCGGATTGCGCAACTCTTGCCACAATAATTTCACGCGCAGGCACCCTTACTATGGGTATCCATTGTCTGTCAAGACTGAAGAAAGCGAGATATATATATATATATATATATATATATATATATAATATTATTTGAATCCACGGATTTTTGCCTTGTGGATTACTTTGGACCATCTTCAAATTACGCGATTCCCTTAGATTTTACTTGTGGAAATGGAAGTTTTCCCTATTTTTTTAATTCTGGATTTTTGGATTTTACCGTTATTGAATATCTTACCCTTCACCAGACTATCCATTCACGTGAAATCACCCTTTTTTTCACCCTATTCCCTCTGCTTCATTATTTCTTACCAAGTACGATCTATGACTTAGATGTAGTTTCATTAAATACTTTGAAATAATAAATACTTTAAATCAAGCAAAATCCGATCCCGCATTTTGCTAAATCCTACCCTCTCATGAAAAAGAAAAGTATTTCTTCGAAACTCCGCGGATTAATGGCTATCGACTTATTTTGTGCTTCTTTTTTTTAAAATTTAATATGTTTTTGACTCATTTTTCAAGGTGTTTTTTAACATGTTTTATTGACTACTTGTTCTTGTATATATATATATATAAATATATATATATATATTTATATATATATATATATATATATATATAAATATATATATATAAATCTATATATATAAATATATATCTATTAAAATATATATATATAAATATATATATATAAATATATATATATATAAATATATATAAATATAAATATATATATATAAATATATATATATAAATATATATATATATAAATATAAATATATATATATATAAATATATATATATCTAAATATATATATATAATATATATATATATATATATATATATATATATATATATATATATATATAAGGTAATTTGAGTGTATGTCTGCCTGTGTGAATTCGTCCCCTATGGACGCGAAACGGCTGAACCGATATTTACGAAATTTCACACTAAGGTACATTATGTGTCTGTAAGTTTTGTATGGGAATATCTCCGATAAGTATCAGTAATCAGTAATAAACATAATTCGATAAAATGAAACAAACAGAAGATTTGGACAAAAGTTAACACTTTACACAGCCTTAGATTACAAATGCATTTGAAAAGTTTTCTCTCGCTCCTTGACAAGGTTCAAAAGAGAGTCGCCAATCTGATAGGCCCTGAACTGGCATCTAAGCTTCAGTCTCTGTCCCATCGACGAAATGTTGCATCCCTCTGCCTGTTCTACAAGTGTTTTAATGGTGAATGCTCTGGCGAACTGCAGATACTTGTGCCCCTACGATGTAGACACCCTCGACAAACCCGACAGGCAGCTAAATCCCACCCCCACACTGTAGAGATCCCTAGATGCAAAAGATCTTTCTACTCCAGTAGTTTCTTCCCCAGAACCGCTACATTTGGAATTCCATTCCAGGTCCCTGCTTCCCCAACTGTACTGACGTGCAGAAGTTCAAATGTAACGTGAACCGACATCTTGCTGCCCAAATCCCTACACAGTACCCCAGTAGTTGTTGCCTCTGATAGTAGCCCTCCTCACCAAAGTGGCAATGTGCCTTGTTTGTTGTGAAAATATAATAAAAAAAAAGTCTAAAGGCCCGACATATAAAATCAACAGTAGGTTCTTTGATATGACAGGCGCGCATTCGAAATGAATGTTTCTGTTTAAAGCCCATTTTTACCATGATATCTGACTTGTTTATTTTAATCTTAAATTATCGCGGCATAAGCAGTTAGGGCAGGCATATAAAATCAACTGTAGTTTTTTTTTCATATTACAGGGGCGCGTTCGAAATTAATGTTTCCGTTTAGAGCGTATTAGAAGTATAGCACTTAAATTTAATTTTAAACTTTGAATCAATCAATTCTATATAAAATAATTTAAAAAATCAACAGCACATCAGAAGCAGATATGCGCCATCGAGTTCTTACATGTAGAAAAATGTAACCGTTTACCATTCACCTGCGCTTTTTGAACATTTACGAAGAATATGCAGTTAATGTGAGTACAATTACTCGTCGATTTCAGATTGCGTTAAAACTTTTACATCCGAGGCATCGTTTATCGCTGGTAAAAGTGCATTTCGAATGGTGGTGACTCTGTAGAAAAATAAATTCTAAAGGACGCTCGATGTAATATAACCACTTCCGTCTTCGTAGCTCTTCAACGTTTTTAGTGTTTCAGGTAATTTATAGCAGACCTTACTTTTGGAAGGACCCTCGCGTATACGACGAGAAATATAGCAAAATATATTTAACTTTTAAAGAAAAACATGATGTCAAACAGTAGAGGAATCAGAATTCGGCTAATGAAAATTGATGATATTTATGTATCCGCAAGGAAAATCTAATCTTAACTCAGCTTTAAAAAAAATGTATCGTTTGCAATAAAGATTTTAAGCTTAGAAGAAGCGTAATGAAAAATCTTCAATAAAGCTGTATATATAACACAACTGTAAACTTGAAAAGGTTTAAAGAGAATAAGAACATTTCAGAAATTTCTTAATAAATACGAAGTTCTGACAGCAAATTTAATATCGAGGGATTTTACATTTGCAAGGCATATCCCTATTGATAGATGACTTCTATAGAATAAGAATTATATGTAAATATATACGTATACATATATATATATATATATATATATATATATATATGTATACGTATACAGATAAAGAGAGAAAATGATAGCTAGATAAATAGATAGATATGTCCGTATTTCGTCTTTTTTTTACACAGGCATCACCACAGTATCAAGGCCAAGAGGCCACTCAAGGATAAGGGTTAAAGACTGTACAGTAGAAATCATCAAGAACTTATTTACGTTAAACTTGAAGACAAACATATTGTAGTCAGCCGCAAAGCAGGAAAACTGAAGACAATTCCACAGGCGTGCAGTTCTAAGAAAGAAGCTTTGTTCATGGAATCTACGTTTAGGTTTAGGCACAGATAAAGAGTGGGGGAATAGTGTGTTCAGCTAGACGAGTGTTTCTTGTGAAAGTTTGGCGAGGGGGGCATAGATTGAAGCTCAGTCGAACACTTTCCATGAAAATAACGATACATCAGAGACAAACTCGCGACATTTCTTCTGTGAGATAGAGGTTGCAGGGAAGAGAAAAGAAATCTCCTACGGGGCTACAAAATCTATTTTGAACTTTATCAAGGCAGGATAAGTCCTTACTGGAAGCTCCTGCCCAAATGTGGCAACAGTACTCCATCGTTGGACGTACCTAGCTCTTATATAAATGGAGAATTGCATCAGCAGTGAGATATCTACTGGATCGAGAGAAGGATCGTTCATTTACTCTGAAATTATTGAAAAACTGTTCGCATCTTGATTGTTATTTTCACAACGTATCGGACAATCTAACCTTCGACCATCTTCCGATCTATTTTGTTGAACTCAGGAATCTTTCTGTCAAACTAAGGAATCTGCATCTATATCAACTGTATCTTCCTCCTGCTTTCTATTTTTCTCTCTATACATATTATATATATACATATATAGACGCAAAAAACATTTGGATTTTGAAAATGCAACAATTCAATAAATGTACACGTCTTTTGTTGGAATCCGCCCTTATCTCTCGCTCCTTCAATGCAATCAAACAAAAGAAAGAATTTTTAATGTTTCTCAGAACTTATCCGTGCAAATAATTATGATACTGGTTAATTTTTTTAGCACATATTGTATATACACATGTAACCATTTATGAGATACTGACCCCCCCCCACTCGCATTCCTCTAAATATACTCTTAATTAATCTTCTCGTCAATAAACATATATTTTTTTTTACTCTTGAAAAAGCCCGCGGTAAGCGGACGAAACGTCGTCGAGTTTTCAGGTCTTCCACCTCCGTTTTTTATCACATAAATATATATATATATATATATATATATATATATATATATATATATATATATATATATATATATAAACTAGTTTGGGTGCTCGCGTTCCCCGGGTGTTTTGAGGTGTGTGTTGAGCAAAAAGTAGATGGTAGTAGGCAGGCAGGCTCGAACTCGTACTGCGAAGGTGGAAAAGAAAGTGGAAAAAAACGTGACGTCTTAGCAGTTGTGCCCATCACCAAACCGGAATGGTGTAGGTTTAAATTAAGGTTAGCTAATCGCAAAGGGGTGATAACTTCCGAAAATATCGGCGAAAAAAGCTCCCCCTCAATGTAGTAAAGGGGAAAGTTGAGGGTGAAGCAATAAATGTTTTGGGCCAATTTTTCGATATTTGTCGTCCGAAGGTTCGTGCTTCAAAATGATACCGATTTCGCGAAAATCCGTCACCTCTGCAGAAAGTTTTTGCGAGACATACAAATATACATGAATATCTTCATACATGCATGCATACGTGCATACACACATTTAAACAGACAGGTGAGAGTTATATTATAGAAGATTACTATATATACATATATACATATAAATAGACAGCAATAGCGAAGGTAACGAAGCGATGATATGATTAGATTAATAAATAGATGGAAACTTAATAAATATTCTTGGCAGCAAATTTAATAAATTCTGATTCTTCATTTTGCACGCATTTCACCGCTGTGAAACGGAAGCTATAATAATCACACATACTAGCACTAATACGCTCCCACAGTTTTGCGAGTATATATTGCAACGAAAAATGTACTACGCCAGGGCTTCCCAAAGTGGGATCCACGAAACCCTGTGGCTTCGTGAGTGAGACTGACGGGCTAAGAAAGCTCTTTTTGTTTTAAAGAGGATGAAATGCTTTATATGGAAAATTTAAATGGCTGCAAACATTTAATTTTTTTTCGCGTAAAAATAGATATGATACATAACTACAGGTTGTAAAGAGTTTCAGAATGGTTCGTGAAAAAGTAAATAAATATAAATTAACAAAATATTCAATAATTTTTGATTAATCAAAAACACAATAAAAAATGGTCGTAAACACGAAAATACACTAAAATCACAAACAGGAAAAACTACTGAACAAGTATAAGTTAAAATTTGAAATTAATGTTGTTCATATTTATTTTAGAAATTATCTTGTTAGTGCCCTGTAAAAAGCTTTGCCCTGCTCATAGGGATCCATAGCGTCCTGAAGTTTGGGAAACTCTGTACTACGTGACAGTTATAATGCCAGAGAAAGTGATATCATGAAAAAAATACATACACACATTTCACGTTTTTCCTGAAAAAGCTTTGTTTCATTACAACAAAACAAATACGACGATACCGCCAAAGTAGTAGGTCTTCTAACATTAGATTACTTATTTAGATAAGTATGCAATAAGGATTCCAATAATTGATTTCATAGCAGTAGTTTCTACAGTATATAATAGTAGTTCAGAGCTTCACGAACTTCCGGACGCTATTGAGCCCATGAACAGGGCAAAGATGTTCACAGAACATTAACAAGATAATTTCTAAAATAACTATGAACAACATAAATTCCAATCTAATCGGTCCCAGTTTATCAACTAAGCTCCAGCCCCTGTCCCATCGCCGCAATATTGCATCACCGTGCCTATTTTACAAATATTTTTATGGAAAGTGTTCTGATGAACTCGATGCACTTGTACCCCCTCGACGTACATATCCCTGACAACCACGCTTAGAAATAAAATCTTACCTCTTCACTGTTGTTGTCCCTGAATGCTAGAAAGCTTTCTATTCTAATAGTTTTCTTCCCTCGACATCTAGATTTTAGAACCCCCTTCCTGTCGCCTGCTTCCATGGCTGTACTGATATGCAGGAGTTTAAATGTAACATAAACAAATATCTTGTTTATCTTTCCTAGACATGGCCCCAAATAGTAACCCCTTATGTCCAAGTGGCGATATGCTTTGTAAGGGATGAACATGAGTTTAAAAAAACAAAAAACAAAAAAAAAGAATAGTCTTATGATGAAAAAACTGATGATAATAATAATAACCCTTCCATAAAACGGAGATAATTTTCAACAGGTTACTACCCTTCTCTCCTAAAAGAAGGGGGTAATTCCTGAAAGGATGTCAGCAGAATAGATACTGCACTCCCTTTCCAATGGGGATGTATCATTTGCGAAGCTGGTATCATGACAACAAAATGGTAATTAATATTCCAGTGCCCTCAATTGGATCCAGTGTGTCCGAGATCATCAAAGGAGGACCATGGTATGCCGTTTCGGGCTCTCTCCTCCTTACACAGTGTAGCCGTGGCAATCCCACTCCTCTCGGAGTCCTCTCTTCACTGGTGCAAACTTGAGTTTTACTGCCTAATGGTGTGCACTACTGCTATTTGTCTATTGTCTCCTTTTAGCGACTTCCTTCTAACCAGGTGTTATCATCCCTTTAAATATGTTGTTAATCTTTCTTAGACATGGCCCCAAATAATAGCCCTTACGTCCAAGTAGCGATATGCTTTGTAAGGGGTCAACATGAGTACAAATCAAAAAAAAATAGTTGGCGATCATCTATGTCGGATGATAATGATATGCGCGTTGTTTCACAGCGGATTGTCTTTGGGCATCTTTGGGCGTGGCCCTGGAGTCCTATTCGAGAAAAGCCAGTCTTTGTCGCATGGTTACTGAAAGGGGATTGTGTGCTGGGGTCTGCGGCCTTTTGACGCTGCTTTCTGTTTCATCCTCCTGTCTTCCAGCATCACATTTCTGTTATCCCCTCCTCGCGACACTCTCTGTCGTGCAGCAGGTTTGTATGTTTTTGATAAATATGTAACACAAGAACAATTTAAAAGTGAACGGTTATTTTTTGTTGTTTTTTTTGGGGGGAGGGGGCATCTTTTTGTGTGTCTGTGTGTGTAGGGAAGAGTTATCAGATAGGAAACGACAATTCTTTCCGAAAAGCTTCTGAATCCATTATCAAGTAAAAATGCATGATTTCGAAATTAGCAGAAACAATTGGAATGAATAAAGATGGTTTTAAGATAATTTCGAAACGTTTATTTAAATATACATATTCATAGTGTTTTGTTATCGCTTGTAACCAAAATTATTATTACGCTGCTCTATACAATTGATTACTAAGCATTTTTTTTTTTGTAAATTGAGTCTATAAGAATTTATGTGTTTATTACGAACACATTATTTTATTAAAACGTTAGTGATATTCTTCAGAATTTTTTTCATGAATGGTAAATGCAAAGAGATGTGTGCTAATATTACTGCTGATACCACTACCACCGCTAGTGGTAGTAGTACTAATGCAATTAGTAATGCTACTACTCTTTTTCCTACTAATCCTAATAATAATAAAAATACTAATAATAATATTAATACTACTACTAATAATAATAACAATACTACCACTAATAATACTACTACTAATAATACTACTACTAATTATAATATTAAGGATACTAATAAGATAACAATAACAATAATGATAATGATAATATCAATAATAATAATAATAATCATAACAATAATAATAATAATAATAATAATAATAATAATTCTGATTTCGTTTATGAACGTCTCTCTGGAAAGGGATGGGATTCATTTCCAGACAATTTCCCTTAATCCCGGCTTCAAACCAGGAGCTTCAAAGATCAATGGTTTTCCTAAGGATGTTGGTGGTACCTATAATTGAAGAGGTTTGAATGCCACCTAAAACATCGGGGATTTGTAGTTTTTTCAATTGTCCTTCCAGACGACTTGATACTACTCTTAGTGTACCAACTACGACCGGAATTATTTGTGTTTTAACCCCGTGTATACGCCTTATCTACAAGGCAAATGGAGCATAATTGCTCCACTTCTCATTCTCCTTCTCTCTCACATTCCTGTCCCAGGGTACTGAGAAGTCTACAATTTGCCAGTTTTTTTTTTAAACCTTGTCAATGACGACCAAATTATGTTCCAATTGCTTGGTCGTTATGACACTCTTGTCCCACCATACCTTTACTTTGCCATCCTCACTTGTTCTCACTTCATCAGGCACCTTCTCAAACCATTTTCGAGCACACTTCACCCCAACCCTCTTACACCTCCAATTTATCGGGAGTCCCATGCGATCGTGTCTTTTGCGGTACTCTCTCTGGGCCAGTCCACTACACCCTGCTGCAAGGTGCGCAATTGACTCTGAGGTCTTACCACAAATCTGGCATTCTGCAGAAACTTCCTCTCCTAGAACCACTTTTTGAACAATCGTGTTCCTAATGCCTGCTCTTGTGCTGCAAAAACAAACGCTTAAATACTCTTAGCCAGATACCCAGCTCTAAGCCATTGCCATGATCTTTCATCAGCCACTTCTGCTATATCCTGAAAGAACCTTCCATGCATTATCTTCCTAGCCAGTTCCTCTGCCCTTTCTCTATCCATACGTTTCACATAATCAGCCTTGGTCTCACATACCCCCACTTCATTGGCCACAACCTTAAGCATCTACTCCCCACTTCTAACCACATGCTCCTTCAACGACATCTCCTCGGTTCTAACACAATCTTTTACACTTATCAATCCTCTCCCACCATTTTTCCCTCTTTTGATACAGCCTTGCTACGCTACTTCGAATGTGAAATATACCAAACATTGCTAAAACTTTTCTTGTTTTGATATCCATGGCATGCAAATCCTTGTCAGACCATTCTAAAATTCCCGCACAGTATCTCAAAACACTGATTGCCCATGCATTTACTGCTTTTATTAGATTTCCTCCATACAGTTTCTATTTGCAATTAGTTTTACTCTTCTAAGATACTCCTTCCTGAATTTTTCTTTCGTTTCTCTGTTCATGATGCCTACACTTTCAAGCACTCCCAAATACTTATATCCTGTATCTTCTATTTCTTTCACGATTTCTCCATTTGGCAGCACTATTCCATTCGAATGAACCTTTACTCCTCTTTTCATCACCAGAACCGCACATTTACTAATCCCAAACTCCATCCCAATGTCTTCGTAGTATGTCCCCACAAGTTCTACCAGTCTCTCCATTTCATTTTCATTTCTACCGAATATTTTCAAATCATCCATAAACAGTAGATGGTTGAGGTGTCTGTCACCAGATCCAAAGTTATACCCCAGTTTTTCTCTCTTCAAGAGGATGCTCAGTGGCATCATTATCATTACTAAAAGAAGTGGCGATAACGAATCTCCTTGAAATATCCCACGTTTAATGCCAACCTGCCCCATCTCCTCTCTGTTTGCTGTCAGCACCGTTTTCCATTGAGCCATACTTGTCTCCAAAAGCCCTACCACATTCTCAGCAACCTTCATCATCAATAGTATTTCACGTATCCATGAATGAGGAACCATGTCATAAGCCTTTCTGTAATCGATCCATGCTACGCTCAGATTTCTCTTCTTCGCATCCTGCATTATTGCTTTATCAATTATTAGTTGCTCTTTAGTATCTCTCGAGCCTTTCCGGCACACCTTTCGTCAGGAAAAATACCATTACTCTCTAGATGTTCATAAATTTTCTCCGCAAATATTCCAGTCAACAGTTTTCACATCAATGGCAGACATGTAATTGGTCTATAATTATTGGCATCTGTTCCTTTTTCAGGAACTTTCCTAATCAGTTTTGTTCTTCTCTTCACAAGCCAATCAGGGACATCTCCCGACTCTACAACCCTTTGCAGAGCAGCAGCTATGTGGATAAAGGCATGGGAACTCTTTAAACCAAAAGCCCATCACTCCATCTGGACCAGGTGCCTTCCAGTTTGTCATCATTCGTATGCCAACTTTAACGTCATCAATGGTTATCTCAATGTTCTTCATCTGCTGCATTTCTGAAATCCTTTCTCTTACCTCTCCCAACCAGCAAACTTTCTCATTATATCGCCCTTCGACGGACCAAATCCCACTCCAGAACTTCCTTGCATCTTTTGCATTTAGTGTTGTTATTTCCCGCCTGTTTACTACCATTTTAATATACAGCTGAGACTGATTGTTCCGGAAAAGGTTGTTCTACCGAAATGCAACACTTTTTCCAACAAAGTTCCTCATTTTTATACTACCAGTGTGGACCTTCTCTTTCAACATTGTTAGAACGTTCATCGTTCCCTTTCCCAGCAATATATACCTCCTTTCAAGCTCATCCTTAGCTTTTTGTCCTAGTTTAACCCCTTTTCTTATTTCTTCGATTCTACCAATGTCTTTCCGACGCCGTTTAATACTTTCCTCAAGCCTCCTTTGCCAGTGTGGCCTTCTATCCTTCATTTTTCCCTTTTTCTTCTGTAATAAGCCAAGACGATTGGCAATAACGTATGACGCTGCATACAGAAGCCTGTTAAGTTCCGTAATCGATATGTTCTTTCTTATGATGTTGTGAATTACTCCTTGAATCATTTTTACCTCGTTTTTCACCTTCCGCCTATCACTACTCTTCATACTTGGAATCTCTATGATATCGTCTCTACGAAGAACCTCTCTTAACTTCTGAAGTACTTCTTTTTCTACAGAAGTTAAAGTTCGAACTTCATCACCAATTCTTCATACATGTCCTCCTTTCACTGGCTCCATTGTCAATGATCTCATCTGCCTTAGATCTTTCAAACTCTTTCTCATTACTTCCTCTAACCATAGGATTGCATACCTGCTCAGTTGTCTGCCTCCCTTAATCGCTTACATTTCCCTTCTGCACTTCCACTCTCTCAGTTCTTTCATCAGAGCTGGATTCATCAATTTTACTTTCGTTATTCATTTCATTCCTAACCATCCATTCAATCTCTTCTCTTATAATAATAAAAATAATAATAATAATAAAAATAATAATAATAATAATAAAAAAAAAAAAATAATAATAATAATAATAATAATAATAATAATAAAGGCTGAAATATTACGGAAAATCCTTGAAAGCGGATACTAACACACATGAGCTGCAGGTGCAAACCAGACATGCAGAAACTGCTACAGATGTAAAACACAACGTAACGCCATGTGGAATTATGAAAACTAAATGTGTATACTTGTAAGTTAATCCCCTGAGCCCCTGCTTTTCCCATTGTCTGTTTGTATATTACCACAAACTGACACCACCACACCAAATAAGTAATGAAGGTCAAGGAGAAAGGAAATACAGATGAGTGAAAGCACTAGTCAGACCTCTGCTGGATGAGTGCAAGACGCAGTGCGACCATGGGGAGACTTATTGCCACCCAAATTCCAGTGAAGAGCAATGATCGCCGCTCACGACAAATCAATCGTAAGCGGCTGTTACGATAACGCAAATTCATTTGCAGAGGTTATCAAAATAGGTTGAGAGTACTGGAAGTTTTAGTAGATTTGTTGCTACCCAGACTATAGAAAAAACCACCAGCTGTTCTCAAAGAGAAATCTTTGATGATGGTTTTGTGACTACTCCTAGTGAGTAAATAATAATATATGTTAGCATCAACTGACCTCGCACGGTGAGGGTCAAAATGTTATACACGCATGATTCACTTCTAAACTAATTTACGATTATTTTTTAACAACGCTGTTGTGTATGTGGAACTAATTTTTAGGTGCCATACTCAGCGAAGCAACATATATATTTTGCTGTATGATAAGGCCTGTCGCGTAAAGGTTAAGTAATAGATTTCCCATAATCTCATTTTTTTACAGAACTCCCTCTCTCTCTCTCTCTCTCTCACTCTCTCTCTCTCTCTCTCTCTTTCTCCGTATGTATATATATCGCTCGCTCTCTCTCTCTCCGTATGTATATATATCGCTCTCTCTCTTTCTCTCTCTCTCTCTTTCTCAACTTACAAGCATAAAGTAAACACACATATTTTAATATCACTATAGAGGAGGACAAGCATACATCCCTCCCTCCCCCTCTCTCTCTCTCTTTCCTCCCCTCTCTCTCTCTCTCTCTCTTTCTCAACTAACAAGCATGCAGTAAACATATATTTAGCGCCTCTGTTGAGGAGGAAAGTCAAACATCCCTTACTCACGCGCAAAGAATAAGTTAAGAAAGCCTAGTGACCATTTGTACTTTACTACCATTTGTTTTATTAGTGTATAACAATGTAAAATAAAGTAGTTCTTTTTTCTAAAAATATGTGTTGTCTGTCATTTGTCACAATCATAGCAGACATCATAGTCAGAAATCAACACCAAGAAGCCATCACAGACAAAAATCGACACCAAGCAGACATCATAGTCAGAACTTCGACAGCGAGCAGACATCACAGTATAAAATCGACACCAAGTAGACATTATTGTCAGATATCGATACCAGGCAGACATCTCAGTAAGAAATCAACACATCTTAGACAGCATATTAAAAATTCGACACTAAGCCGACTTCATAATCAGAAAAAAAAACCACCAGATATCACAGTCAGAAATCAACATCAAGTAGACATCATAGTCAGAAATTGACATCAAGCAGCCATTACAGTCAGAAACCGACACGAAGCAGATATCATAGTCAAAAATCGACACCGAGCAGACATCACAGTCGAAATTAACACTTAACAGACATCATAGTCAGAAATCGACAGTAAGCGGACATCATAGCTAGAAATCGACAGCAAGCAGACGTAGTCAAACATCAAGAGATGATAATCGGAACTTGACATCACCCAAGCAAAAGAGGTTTACACTATTTATGTTTTTCCTATCGTGTCGAATACCGTTTGTTCACACCGTTGGGGCTGATGTTGTTCTCAGTATAAAGTGAGTTACTATCCCCGGCAACCGATCATATTATAATGTAACGGTTAACGGTTGTTCATCGGTTGCTCATACTCATTTACGATCGGGCAAAGCCGGGCAAAGCCGGGCGCACCCCCCGCTAATGTTATATACATGGTAATTAAACATGTATTTATAGAATATTATCCAAATATCACTTTGTTTCAGGTATTTTAAAAGATGTTAGGAAATATATTATGTCCATAACGCTCCATTAAAAAAAAAAAACACTAAAGCGCATTATATTACAACGACCTAATTTATAAGAAGATCCGACGCAGAAAAAAAAAAATCCAGTAGAGACATCTCAAGTTTTTTTTGTTTTGTTTTAATTCAAATTCTATTACTGAATGTAAATATATTGTTCATCCTACTTTCTATATATATTCTGGTCTGTTTCAACGGGACGCTGAAAGGTAGATTGAGGAAAAGATGTAAGATTACTTTTTTAAAGATTAGGCCTGGGCAAACATAAATATGGGAATACAGTAATTAGAAATCATAACATTCCGTATTCTTTGAATTTTTCGGACTAATGTTCTCATATTGATTGACATTTTCACAATATTTAGGTCGATGTAACCTCCGACATTCTTCAGGTATCACGGGTGTTACATTGACCAATATGTCAGGAAAATGACACTAAAGATGAGAACGGTTGCCCAAAGAATTCAAATAATACGAATATCCAATCCTCATCTCAAAAATGCAGAAAGTCATAAGCTTATATATTTATATGCCCTACGTATCAGTTTATTGCAGGTCAATATTTTGTAAATTTTGAAATTGCTAT
>NC_136518.1:69247326-69427326 GCF_053919585.1 Euprymna scolopes
AGGTAACAAAAAACTGTTGAAGTGGGAAAGAAGTAATGGTCCCAGAGTGACGAGCGATAACAAAAGAGAAGGAAAGCAATATTTCCAAAGAGTTTATGAATATTGTATGAAAAATAGAAAAAGAAAACAGAACAAAATGATGATTCTGCAGTTTATACACCGTGTTATTTTTGCAAAGGATTTTCAACTTAAATTCAATTTTTGCGACAACTTTTGTTTATTAAATTATTAAATAAAGATACATACTAGTTAACAAATCCTCCTCCCTTTTTAAAGAATGATTATTTAATTATTTCTGCAAGATGTCTAAATCAAAAATATTCAAAACCAGAAAGAAAAAGGAAACATAGACAAAAATGAGAAATTAATAAGTATAACTAAAAATAAACAAACATACATAGCAATGCGGTTACAAAATTACGTTTTCATACGTACTTTATCACTTTTCGCCTTCTTATTTCAAAATGGTACCGCCCAACCCTCGATAAAGCAATATATATATATATATATATATATATATATATATATATATAAAAATTTCGAACCTGAAGACTTAAAATTGACAGAGTTATTGCGTAGGAAAATGTACACAGACCCACAGATACACAAACAGACCCCTTTAACGTTTATAGATATATAGATAGATTATACAAAATACAAACGTCGGTTTATTAATGTGCGCGTGCGTGTGTGTGCGTCGGCAGACGCGTTTGCCAGTCACTTTTTCCCACTTTTTTCCTCTTTTGCGTGTCATGTTTGAGCTCGGCTGCCGCGGTCAGTTTTTTTTTTCGGTCGCACGATCACTCGCTGCTAGTTTGATTGATGAAAAAGTTGTTTTGATTCATTTATTTATTTTTAGGGAGGTTGGTCAGCGCGCAGGCAACAAAAAGTGCTTAGTATCCAGAGAATAAATTTTTCTTCTCTTCGTACCCATTCTGCCGAAATATATATTGGGGATGTTGTCACGTACTTTTTTTTTAAGGGACGACAGTTTCGTGTTTTTATCTGTTCTTTCATTTTTGCAATTGTTGTGGGTGTATTGATGAAAGTGCTCAATAACCTTAGTATAGCAGGTGTGTCCTGGCCGAATTTTATGTCCACCCAGGCATTGCCAAGTATACTTGCTTGTCTGTTATATAAAGGGAAGTCGTCTATGTTAGTGTATTTGTTTTGATGTATACTAATAACTTTTGTTAGCTGCATCCAACTGGGTCGAAACTGGTAACATCTGATGGAACAATACTTCGGATGCATAATATATGAAAATTAGAAAAACAATGATTAATTCTGTGGTGGTCAACTGGACCACTTTTTGGAAGGAGGGCCCAGTTTTCGCAATCAAGCAGTGGTGGCTGTGTGACCAAAACGTTTGTCCATAACCTTTCCCTTTCTTTTCCTCTTTCTCGTTATAATTCGAACCCGGCCGATGCGGCTCATTCTTTTTTATGTCGCATAGGTACTCGGTGCTATTTTGATTGAACGAAAAGTTGTTTTGATTCATTTATTTATTTTTTAGGGCGTGTTTCAGCGCTGGGGCCACAAAAAGCGCTCAATATCCGGAGAATAGGTCCTCTTCATGTCTCCTCTGTCGAAATATCTGCTAAGGAGATTCTTACGTAGTCTTCTTTGGGGGGGGGGGTTCATTTTGGTGTTTTTATCTATTCTTATTTTGGTCCGGGAGGAGAGTTATTGTGGAGGTATCGATGAAAGTGCTCAATATACTTAATGTAGCAGGTGTGTTCAAATCGACCATCATGTCGACCCGGACTACGCCGGATATCCATACTAGTAGTTAATGAACGATAAATTAAACTAGGAGTTAACATCTTTCAATTTGAGATAAAGAATATTGGCAAATTCCATGGTCTCTATTAATGCATGATAACATTAAATTCGTGTTAATTTTGTATAACATTAACGTATACAAATGACCATATCGCCCGTAAAGAGCGAATCTTTTTATTTATTTCACACCGGTCGTACAATACGCTTAAACATGATATTTTAATTTATGCAGATTGCATATGTATTATTATAGAATCAATCCTCTATTGAATATTATATATTATATATTACGAGGAATAATTTTCGCAAAAAATGATAATGTTTATCAAATTCCGTATGTGTTTGTTTACAATATCACGTCAGCTGATATTTGTGCTTGACGATCTTAAAACTAGTCTTTCATTTTTTATAGATAAAAAAGAAGAATATTTATAGGGTAATATTTCAGTTACACCGTGTAGCATAAAATACTTCTTTATCTATAAGACAAGAAAGACTATTTTTAAGATCGGATTTTTTTAATTTTCGATATTTATCAAATGAATGCCTTTACAAAACCTATCTATGAACACTGCCCGAAATATAAATTACCTGGTATGAAATTTGCAAAAGATAGGCTCAGCCGTTTCGGAACCTATGGGGAAGGAACTCACACGCACGCAGAATGACATTTATATAATAATATAGATTGAGATATTATTTTTTCGGTGTTACGTTGATTTAAAAAGATACTAATTCTATAGGAATATATATACGAACACACGCATGTTTGTCCATTATATAATAAACGACATCCACAAATAAATGTCAGTTGTGGAATTGTAAATAACGTGTGACGTTATATCTAGTAAAATTAAACTCGATTTATCCGCCATTTTGAATTTTGTCTTCTCTTTATTGAATCCGGTGTTTTTAAAGAACACAGAAATCAGTTTCATTTTATTACCTGTTCCTTTTACTACATGTCTTAAAATGAAATAATTTCAATAAAATGTTTCATTAAAAGAATAATACATCAAACGGTATTAACAGATGATAACCCGTTATACTTTGAAATACAGAAAGAGGTAATAATAGAAGGAATAAAAAATATAAGGGAAAGTAACAGAGATGAAGAAATACATGTAAAGAAAAGTAGAGAGGACAAAACAGAACGAAAAGAAAATAATGAAAACAAAGGAAAGAAATAACGACAGAAAAAAAGAAACGGTTAAGTAAGAAAAGAAAGAAAAAAAAACGAACGATAAGAAATAAGAGCAAAAAAAGATTGGTTGGTTTGTTGGTTGTTTTTGTTTTACGGCATATCAAGCCTTTTCGGGTTATTTAATGCTGAATCCAGTCATTTTGAAGAACAAATTTTTAATAGAGTATATTTGTTTTGTTTTTATTTAGTCGGTTTCTATTTAACCCATAGTTGGGACCCTAGCAGGTACTACCATTCCAGGTCAGAGTGGACCTGGGAGCAATGGCAATAAAAGGGTGGCTCCACACTCCCCAAAACCCGCAAGCGGGGGCCTCACGATCGGATATAGTTTAAGGTCATATCCAGAACTAGCAAAAGAGGAAAAGGGAAAAAGGGAAAACAAAGGAAGAAGAAGAGATAGAAAAATAAAAATGTTAAAAAGACAAAAAACAAAAGGATGACACACCAAATATAAACTTTAAATGCATTATTAACAATCGAAGTATCGAAATATTATTATACAACAAAAACAGAAGTAAATGCTAAAAAGTGTTAAATATAATTTACTTAGATAAGCAGTTATAATGTCTATATCAGGAGAGGAAATACACTATGTAAACAAAGAATTACAATTAATATTATTTGGATTCATCGGACTACTGTTCTAATCTTGAGTATAATTTTCACAACGTTTCACTCGAGGTAACCTCCAACTTTCTTTAAGTATATCTTGTGGAACTCGAGCTTATCCGAAAAACTTCAACGAATATGTAATCCATATGACATCAGGGCAGTATTCAGGAGTGATTGTTAGGGTCAAGCTCCCTACAGAAAAAATAATTCCTAAGTACTGTGTATATGAAATCCTATGTAAACATGGAAAACTATACAATGGTGAATACTTGCAAAAAATAGGCTCAGCCAAGGATGGAATACTGCTGCCATATCTGGGCAGGAGCTGCTAAAAACAGCCTATCCTGCCTTGACAGAGTACAAAATAGACTTCGTGGCTTAGTGGGAGATGCCCTTTTCTCTACCCTGCAACCTCTCTCCCACAGAAGAGACGTTGCGAGCCTATCCTTGTTTTACCATTATTTACATGGCAAGTGCTCGTCTGAACTCCAATCTCTGGTCCCCCCTCGCCAATCTTTCACGAAAAACGCCCGTCTAGCTGAATCCATTGTGAACAATTTCCCCCATTCTTTATCTATGCCTAAATCAAAACGTGGATTCCATGAACAAAGCTTCTTTCTTAGAACTGCACGCCTGTGGAACTCTGTTCCGTATGCCTGCTTCCCACCTGACTACAACTTGGATGTCTTCAAGTCCAACGTTAACAAATTCCTAATGAACCGCCTCCTTAAGTAAACACTTTCAAATCTCGACACTAACGTACTGTATTTGCAATAACCCTTATCCCTGAGTGGCTTCCGGGCCTTGATAAGTGTTGACCACCGTGTAAAAAAAAAAAAAAACGTGTCGTCCACTGAAAGTACAGTTAGAAGAACATCGAAAAGCCGTAGTACGTGGAGAGAATGAAAAATCAGGTATAGCTGACCATGTCTGGAAGGAAAGGGGAAACCATCTACCATCTTACAATTTGTGTATTCATTTTCTTTTTTTGTTTTTTTGCGAACTGTTCTTCTCAACATCATAGTTATTGTCTTTCACTAGTTTTGGCCGAATTATCTTCTGACCTTCCCTAAGGTGGTTAACCTCGACAGAATAGGAATGCTGAGTTTTGTAATTGTATCCGCAGTAATTACTGCCTTCCATCGTTGTCGTTATCTCACCATGTTTTGGCCAACGAATTCTCTGGTCTGAAAATTAAAAATAATATATAATACAATTCGGTACACACCCGACAATGAAAGACAAAATAAAAAGACAATATTGGATTTACAGACACTAAAATTCAACCTTAATCGCCCGAAAAAATAAAAAAAAATGTTTTTAAAAAATTGCATTTTGAAAAGAAACTGAATTTTTATTACCAGGAAATGTTCTCTCGTTAATAATAACAATAAAATGTAACAATAATGATTACAATAAAAATAACAATAGTAACACTATTAATAATACTAACAATAAACAAAATTATGGCAGTCATACTAGCAACAACAATTCTGGTTTTCCCCCAAATTAAAAAAATACCAGAATTGTTGTTGCTAGTATTATTTCCATTATTAGTTGTGTCTAACTCTACCCTCGTGGGGAGGCAAGTAAATAGCAGCAATGAAAACAGTAAGAATAACTCTACATATAATAACAATAACAATAATAACAACAACAATAATAACAATAACAATAATAACAACGACAACAACAACAATAATAACAATAGTAATAATAACAATGTTGCCAACGACGACAGCAGCAACAACAAATTCCCCCGACAACAAAGTAGCGGTATAATCAGAGCTGGGTCTGGTGTTAAGGTTGCAAAATAATCCTAAATCGCGAGCCCCCAACTCTAGTAGGAGTCAAGAAACACAAAACTATAAACCATAAACCTGTGCGTCAGAACTCTAGTGAAGATACCACATTAGAAGGTTCTCCAGAAGTAACTGTCGTGAAGGTACCCAATAAGAAGCCTCTCTCGCAGTAACCGTCATCAGAAAAAAATTTGGTGTAAACATTTGAAAATTTACCTGAAGTGTATTCACACGTAGGACAATTAATGAACAGTACATAGGGCCCGAACAAAGCCGGGCTGGACTGCTAGTATATGTGTATGTTTGTCCGCTAATAACTCTTACCTAATAACTGGCATCCAAATTGAAGAAAGGTGTCCAATCAAATTGAAACTATCTCCTAATATGTTTTAGTACTAGGACTTATACTTGAGATCTTGGTGCATTCAATCAAGAAATTGATTCTCGACATCACCAGATCTTTGCATACAACTATTCATTCCCATGTTGATGTATTTTTTAAATAATTAATACAAATAATTCGTCCAAAGATGGTTATTCTATTATTACATCTATATAATAAAGCAAAGACGTTTAAATACATGCAATCTCAAACAATGGTTCTCGAACAGTTCAACAATATTTGAAAGTTGAAATGTTATACATTCCTGTAAAAAACACAAACTTCTTGGCTTTTTGGTTAGGAACAGAGTGTAGTGTCTGTTCAGATACTACGCTTCATCTTTTCTCTTCTTGGTCAGTGAAGGAGAAATCTTTTTTGACTGAGACAATTCTTATTTTTGTTCCCATCCAGAGTGTCCCTTTTTGAAGAGCTGGATTTTCCCCACATTAAAAAACAAACTTTTATCTAACCCTGCCCTCGTGGGAAGACAATTAAATAGGAACAATTACTATACTTGTAATAACAATAACAACAATGCTGACAACAACGACAGCAGTAACAACAAATTCCCCCAATAGCAAAGTAGCGGATAAATCAGAGTTAGGTTTGGTGTAAAAGGTGCAAAATACTCCTGAATTGCGACCCCCAACTCTAGCAGAGGTCAAGAAACGCAAAACTATAAATCATAAACCTGTGCGTCAGAACTCTAGTGAAGATAACACATTATAAGGTTCTCCAGAAGTAACCGCCGTGAAGGTAACCAATAAGAAGTTTCTCTAGAAGTAACCTTCATCAGAACTTCTTCCAGAATACGCCACGGGAGGAGCACCTTACCCACCCTAAATAGATCGGTGTATAGCTAACGGAAATACATCAAGGTATTTGTTGGCGAACAAAACACCCCAAACGGACCCGGTCAAAAACTGCCGCTAATAGGAAGCAATGCTCTTAATCAACAACACATGCAAATCACGGTGTACGGCCTTTTCATCACCA
Source organism: Euprymna scolopes (assembly GCF_053919585.1). Taxonomy (NCBI): domain Eukaryota; kingdom Metazoa; phylum Mollusca; class Cephalopoda; order Sepiida; family Sepiolidae; genus Euprymna; species Euprymna scolopes. The sequence goes on from NC_136518.1 coordinate 69,254,108, forward strand.
GACATTTCATCACACGAGTATTAGTGGCCTATTAATCACTAGACATTTAATCACGTGGTATTTTTTATTTCGTGAACACATCAAGATATTTAATCACTTAGGGATTTCCGAAAGCGCTTGAAGGGTATTTTATTTTTCACCACGTTATATTTGTCTATTTTTGGAATCCTTTAAGATGATTCATAATCTGTATATCCATTTTGCCAACTATTGTCCTCATCTTCATAGTTGTTTAATATACACCAAACTATTTTCAGGAATTTGCTTACATTTTTAAATGAAAAATAAATTCATTAAAATATAAATATTATGTTTATTGTTTATTTGTTAAGTTTTTAAAGAGTGACTGAGATAAGCGAACAGACAGCCTCTCTTCTAACCTTTACATGATAGACGTGGCGGTGGGGGTAGTTTTACCCTATAGATTTCAAACTCTCGTAAAAATAACTCAAAAATTGTCAAAATGGCTACAAATTTAACGTAATAAAAACATAATTACATAAATAATATTACATAAATATTTTTTTCCTTTGAAGGGAATTAATTGGCTCGGTGTCGTGTGATTAAATCGACGTGATGAAAAACATGTGATTAAACGTTTAGTCATTATATGTCCGTGATTAATAGTGATTAAATATCAGGTGATGAAATATCAGTAAACTGCAAATCACTTCTAGTCAGCAGCATGTATAAGCTATAGCCAAAACGTCACCAGGTCCTGCAAAGTCAAAAAAGAATCCGGCCCTCCTCTTACGTCCAACCTTCTCAAGTTAAGGGAGCTGTGTGATTTAATTTTCTTACACTAATGCTAGTAATAATACTAATAATAATATTGCTACTACTACACTACTACTACTACTAATAATAATAATAATAATACTCCTAATTAAAATAATGCTAATACTATTACAAATAAAACTAATTATACTAATAATACTAACACTAAAGTACTAATAATATCTATAATAAAATACTAACAATATAAATACTTAAATGGATATAATACGAATAATACTAACCTAGTAGTAATACTACTAAAATTGCTACTGCTACACTAATAATAATAATAATAATAATAATAATAATAATAATAATAATAATACTCCTAATTAAAATAATGCTAATATCATTACAAATAAAACTAATACTAATAATAGTAATAATGCTAATACTAAAATACTAATAATACCTATAATAAAATACTAACACTATAAATACTTAAATTATAATACGAATATTACTAAAATAGTAATAATAATATTGCTACTACTACACTAATAATAATAGTAATAATAATAATAATAATAATAATTAAAATAATGCTAATATTATTATAAATAAAACTAATAATACTAACACTAAAATACTAATAATTATAATAAAATATTAACAATATAAATACTTAAATGCTAATAATAACAATAATACTAAACTAGTAATAATACTAACAATAATATTGCTACTACTACTACAATAATAATAATAATAATACTCCCAATTAAAATAATGCTAATATTATTACAAATAAAACTAATACTAATAATGCTAATACTAAAATAATAATAATACTTATAATAAAATACTAATATAAATACTTAAATGCTAATAATAACAATAATACTAATACTAGTAATAATACTAATTCCATATGGTATTAACTAGAATAAAAAGAAAAAGAAAAACGGTAATTACTTACTCCTGTTCGAACATTCGATGTTCCAGTCAGCAATACAGAGAAACTTTTCCAGCCAATCACGAACTGTCAACAACTTTACATTTTTCGTTGTTAAATACAAGAACAAACGTACTTTTCGTTTTTTTTTCCTTCCTTCCCGAACATTTGAGCAAACTCATCTTTTATCTGATTTTTATTTAGTCAGATTTCTTTTCGAAAAATTCTTCCGCGATCGCATTTAGAGTTAATCTAACGTAGATGATTACTTCAACGATGGAATTGAAAAAGTACGAAAAAACATACCAAGTCGAATGAATTACGAGCGAAACTAAACAAGTAGGAAGAGACAAAAAAAAAAAAAGTGATACGCGAGTGTTCTCAACGAATTACGATTTTTCGACCTCCTAAATTAAAGAGTGAAGCGCTCCTCGTCTATTAACTAACTTGTTTTTATCATCATATCGATGCCATTATGGAAGCCGCTGTATGCATAAAAAATAATAAAAGGCGAAGATCGATTATGTTCTCCTGCCGATATTAAAAAGAATTTAAATAAGCGTTTGATAAGAGCTAAATAACGGGTTCTGTTAAAATGAGATAAAAGTAGACATGGGTAAATAAAGACAACTTTGAAGTAAAAAGAAAACATTTATAAGAGAGCGTAATCAAGGGAGATAATTTGTTTTTTTGGACATGCGGTGATGGACGATGTCATTATATTTTAATGTAGTTTTTTGTTTGTTTGTGTTTGTTTTAGTTTTCGGTTCTAATAATTTTTTGAAATCTGTCAGCCTTTGAAGCGGTAGTCGATTCATTTCAAACGATTTAACTACATTCGTTGAACTTTTAAATTCGTAAAGTAAATAAAAAAAAAGATAATTATTAGAGAATTATTATAGACCTTTTTTTTTTCAAATCTGATATTAGGAAAGTATTATTACTCGTCTTTCATTAAAGAGATGGCGTACATATATCTTTGTTCTTTTCGCTTTGTGCTGCGTTAATTTTTCTTAAGAAAGTATATAAACGCTGCAAGATTTATATTATTTTGAGAGTTGTGATCCTATATGCTTGGCAAATTACATTCAGTTTGCTAGATTTTCGAATGTAGAATAAATTAAGTATAGTTTATCTTTACTAATATTTAAAATGAACTGTTTATATGTATGTGCCGGTTTGTGTTTGAGTTTGTTCCTATCGACACTGAAACGACTGGGCCGAATTTTTTTTTTTTTAATTTCACACGAAGCTACTTGAACTGTCCGGAAGTGGTCATGTGTAGGTTGTTTTTTTTTTTTATCGGAATGTGTCTGATAAGCATCGAAAATCGATAATTGCAAACAAAATCGGATTAAAGCAGGAACAGTCCAATTTTGATTAAAGTTAATAATATATTTAATAGTGATATATCAGTGGGGATGTCGGATTTCAAACTTGCAGGGTTCATTAGAACTACAAATACTAGTGTTGGGACGATTAATCGGAATCGAGATCGGGAATCGGAAAAATCGGAAGATTTTGACGGCATCGGAATGGGAAAAATTGATGCCTATTTTCTGATGCTGAAATGAGTTTTTAATTGTATTTTTATTTGATTTTATTTAGGCCAGCATATTCCATTGCTGGTAATAATGATAAAATAATAAATATTTATTGATTCGAAATTACCAGTAAACCTAAAATCAATAGATTTTACTCCACAAATTTATTTTGACGTTTAGGAAAATATCTACATATTTAACATGTACTTCCATGAAAATCAGGGGAAATAACAGTCTTTTTAGATAAATAATTAGAGATTTATAAAGACATGGAATCGGAATCAGTAATTGTATCGGAATCGGGAATTTAGCTCGGAATCGGTAATTGTATCGGAATCGGAAAAAATATTGGAATCGGCCCATCACTAAAAAATACCTCCCGCATTCCAAAAAACTTACGACTGAAAGATAAATCAAACCAAGCAAGTGTTCAGAAAACACGGATGACAGGAGAGGAAAACGGAACAAACGAAAAACAAATAAGTGCATGGGCATAAAAGTTTCAATTGCAAACTCATGGAAAGTAAGAATATTTACATATTTTTTCTTCTGTTTGCTCGGTACTGTCACGACATCTTGGTGCACCCGTAAATACAAAAGAAACAGTAATACGGATTATTCCTGCTTTTCTCGCTTCATTAAATAAGTGTGTTAGCAAACATTTTGGTTTGACTGCCAAAAGCAAATACGGTTTAATGCCTTTTTCTGTACTGGTCACGTTTGTCTCTTTTATGGAAAAGACATTTGCTTTGAAAAAATATTAGATATTTTAGTAGACATATATATTTTTTCTCGTCTATAAAAAAGATATTCTTTTTAGCAAAAATAATCTTTTCAAGTAATTAAAACCTTTATGTTCAACGTTCGATTGCAAAGTTATTGGAAAAAAAACGAATTAGTAGCTTCTTTTCCTCCAGTTGTTCTAAAAATTATTTTGGCAAATAACAAACAGTCCCGAATAGAAGTGTGTGCTCTATCCCAACTATTACCAATGGACCTAAGTTAATCTCGTCAGCACCGGGCAAAGACAAACTTTTGCTAAAGACTTTGCAGCTAATTATACCCTAGGCGATCAGGGCCGCAAATCTTCGTATTTTATCCTGCGTCTGAAAATACGCTATGCGACATGCAAATATTTGTGCGTGATGTTGCGAATCTAATCAAAAACTTCTATTTCAGTAAAGCAACTGATCCTGGCGGCATTTCTATTATAGTACTCAAAAAGCTTCAACCAAAACTAGCTCCCATACTTAATAAGCTGATTAAGCGTTGTCTTAAAAAGAAGAATTCAGGTGATAAGTCATCTCCCTCTCAGTACAGACCGATAAGCATCCTGTGTCTTATGAGTAAGTCGCTGGAATCTATATTAAATAGAGAAATAGTAAACCACCTCAGCAGAAACAATCTTCTTAGTGACACACAATATGGTTTCCGTTCTGCAAGATCTACCGCAGATGTGCTAACGGTTATATCTCACAGGATTAGTGAATCTCTTGACAAAGGCTTCCTTTCTAGAGCAATTGCTCTTGACATATCAAAGGCCTTCGACAAGGTATGTCATAAGGGCCTACTTCACAAGATTTCCAGCTACGATATAGCTGGAAATGTTTTCTCAATCATTAAATTATTTCTCTCCGATAGGTTAATAAGAGTAGTGGTCGATGGACAAAAATCAGAGCCCTGCAGTATTAATGCTGGAGTCCCTCAAGGGTCAATCCTGGGCCCAACTCTCTTCCTGATCTACATCAATGACCTCCCTAAACACATACTTAGATCATTCGTTGACATCTATGCTGATGACACGACCATCTACGGCAACACATCAAAGGCTGTAAATGACAAATTCTCTCTGATTCTCTCTCCTCCGATCTCGAGCGCGTGGTTCAGTGGGGGATGTCGTGGCTGGTTACCTTTAATGCATCTAAAACCAAACTCCTATCTTTACATCATAAACGCTCTGATCCCCATCTGGCATCAATTGAAATGGATGTCTCTCGTCTAGGAGAAGCCCCGTGTTTTGACAAGCTTCTGGGTTTGACCTTTACTCCTGATCTGAAATGGAACATATACATATAGTTTGTTACCAAGGTCGCTGGAAAGATGGTGGGATCCTTCTACCGCTCCAGAAGATATCTCACAACTGATGCAATTCTCTATCTATATAAAAGCTAAGTACGTCCAAGGATGGAATACTGCTGCCATATCTGGTCAGGAGCTGCTAAAACAGCCTATCCTGCCTTGACAGAGTACAAAATAGACTTTGTGGCTTAGTGGGGGATGCCCTTTTCTCAACCTCTCTCCCACAGAAGAGACGTTGCGAGCCTATCCTTGTTTTATCGTTATTTCCATGGCAAGTGCTCGTCTAAACTTCAATCTCTGGTCCCCCCTCGAAAATCTCTCACGAAAAACACCCGTCTAGCTGAATCTACTGTGAAAAATTTCCCCCACTCTTTATCTGTGCCTAAATCAAAACGCGGATTTCATGAACAAAGCTTCTTTCTTGGAACTGCACGCTTGTGGAACTCTGTTCCCTCTGCCTGTTTCCCACCTGACTACAACTTGGATGTCTTCAAGTCCAACGTTAACAAATTCCTAATGAACCGCCCCCTTAAGTAAACACTTCATCAAATCTCCACACTAACGTAATGTACTTGCAATAACACTTATCCCTGAGTGGCTTACGGGCCTTGATAAGTGGTGATCACCGAGTAAAAAAAAAAAAGAACTGCTTCCCAAAACCTCGGAAAACCAAATTAGTATTTCCCGTATTTAAAAGGCCAAGTGATCGCTCATCTTTCTCTCAATACAGACCAATCAGTCTCCTGAGTTAGTTGCAAGATTCCGCGTAAAATAGAGAAGTGGTTAATCATCCTCGGTACAAATATCCTCCTCGTTGACATGCAATATGGTTTCTGTTCTGCTAAATCTATAGAAGATGTGCTAACAGTTATATCATAATAATTACATTGGCGAACTATATATAGTTAAATCTTATAATGATTACATCGGCGAACTCAAAGTTGCAGACCTTAGCGACTCTCTTGACAGAGGTTTCCTTCGTAGGGAAATTGCTCTTGACATATCAAAGGCCTTGCTCCACAAAATCTCCAGCTGCGTTATAGCTTGAAATTTCTTTTCAATTATTACATCATTCTCTCTGATAGGTTCATACGAGTAGTTGTTGATGGGCAGAAATTAAAAGATCACAGTATTAATGCTGGAGTCCCTTGGGGGTCGATCCTGGGCTCAACTCTTTTCCGCTTATATACAAACGATCTCCTAAATCACATTCTAAGATCAGTTGTAGACATTTATGCTGACAACATTACTATCTATTGACAACACTTCAAAGGCTGTAAACGATTAAAGTCTCTCTGATTCTCTCTCCTTTAGTCTTCATCACGTGCTGCAAGGGGAAAGAGGAGGCTGGTTAATTTGAATGCATCTAAAACCGCGCTTTAATCTTTCCATCATCAACGTTCTGATCCCCGTATGGCATCAATCAAAATGAATGGTTCTCGTCTTTGGAAGACTCCAGGTTTGTCAAGCTTCTGACCTTGGCCTTTACTCCTGATCTGACATGCATCAAATCCCTTGCCAAGGCTCCTGGAAAAAATGCCGAGATCGTTCTATCGCTCTAGGAGATATCTCACTGCTGACGCAATTACATATCTGTGTAAGGGCTAAGTACGTCTAAAGACGGAGTACTGTTGCCACATCTGGGCAGGAGCCGATAGAAGCAGCTTATCTTGCCTTGACAGAGTTCAAAATAGACTTCCTAGACTAGTGGCGGATTTCCTTTTCGCTTCCTTGAACCTCTTTACCACAGAAGAGCCGGAGCGAACCTGTTTCTATTTTATCGTTATTTTCATGGCAAGTGCTCGCCTGAGCTCCAATCTAGGGTTCCCCCCTGTCCTGACTTTCACGAAAAATACTCCTTTAGCTGAAACCGCTATACAAAATTTCACCAGCCTTTTATCCGCGCCTAAACCTAAACGTATATTCTCTTAACAAAGCTTCTTTCTTAGAACTGCACGCCTGTGGAAATCTGTTCTGTTTGCCTGCTTTCCAACTGACTACAATATGGTTGTCTTCAAGTCCAACGTACACAAATTCTTAATGAACCATTTCCTTAAGTAATCAAATTGACCAAATTCCCTTTACTAACCATGATTATACGTTTCCTTTGCCCATTGTACACCCATTAACCTTTATCGTCGAGCGAGCACCCGACATTGATGAGTGATGACTCTTTTGTTAAAAAAAAAAATACTAAACCCTGGTTTATCCTGACACGGTTTTGTTAAATTTTGCATTTTATCCGTTATACAAGGATGGACACCTTAAAAAGTATGTTGGACCCATTTTTAAAACTGTAAATTGAACAACAACGACAACAATAACAATTATTAAACATGCAACAACAATTATTTGAAACCAGAAACGCTCAGAGGAAAAAAAAATAAAATCTATATCAACAACAACAAAAACAACACGGCAAGGAACAGGTGTTTATTCAAGTTGTAAAAAATAATGCGTCCACTGATAATAACACCGTATTTTCACAAAACTCAATATGGAATGTGATTGACAATTTCTGCTACAAAATTGAAGAAGGTAAATCATTTAAAGCTTATATCCGTCGGCATGGAGAGTTTATAGTGTCGACTGCAATCAATGGTCGAACCAGAAAAAACGGTTCGTTTACTATTACGGAAACGAGTGACAGTCGAGCACAGCAAATTTATGGATTTTATTTTACCGCATAAAACGTCGAAATTATCCTTCGCTGATACGATGGAAATTCTTAGAGAACTATTTAGCCCGAAAGTCTCTTTATTCCATAAGCGTTGGTTATGTATGAATTTAATGATTTCGCAACGTACGCGGACACGGTAAGTAAACATTGCGGCGCACTCAAACTTGCAGGCCGCAATGCAGACAATTTTAAATGTTTAGTATTTGGGCAAGAAAATTATGAGGCATGCCCTATCAAAATTAGAAAATTAACCAAACCTAACCCTAAAAAGTTAAGGAAAGATTGACAGAAAATAGTAATTGTTAAAAAAAATATAGACAGATATCGAAGTTGGAGTCGTGCAGATAAATAAAAGCAATCAGGCAATTTAAAACCACGCAGAAAATAAAACATAAGTTAGGGCAAAAGAACACCCATACCCACACATAGCTAAGAATAAAATTGAAGAGAGAAAAATCCCGTCTCCGTGTGGTAATTTGTATTAGGTAAAGGACTGTTGAAATTTATCAAAAGAAAATGTCCATATAAAAAATAGAACTAACAGGTACTCATTGGAGAGATAAAATAAAATACAAAACCTGAATGTGTTTGGTTGAGACTGAAAATAAAAAGGAAAGGATACGACTTTAGGACTAGAACAGTTCATGATAAGGATATAAAAATTCAACTCAATTCGGATTCAGACCTTTCGATAATAAATTTAAATATCTGGAAGAAATTGATAAACCCGAAATGCTGAGAACTCGCAAAACAGCAAAGGCTGTGAGCGGTACGCAAATTAACTTTGAAGGTGAATTCTTAGCGAATGTCACATTACTTGGAAAGACGGAAAAATTAAAAGATTATGTATAAAGGAATATCATTAACATATTCGGGTCAACCTGGGACCTTCTAATATATACATTCTGCAGAAAAGGAAAATTACTGCCAGCAGAAACGAAAACGTTAATCATGAATAAAAAAAAAAAATGAATTTACGGGCTTTTGCGTACCGGGCTTGGGAAAATGTACACAACTTGCCCCGGAATTACGATAAAACCAGAATTTATAACCAGTGTTCAAAAGAAAACGCAACGTGTCAATGCTGAGAACTCGCAAAACAGCAAAGGCCGTGAGCGGTACGCAAATTAACTTTGAAGGTGAATTCTTAGCGAATGTCACATTATTTGGAAAGACGAAAAAATTAGAAGAATATGTATAATGGAATACCACTAACCTATTCGGATCAAACTGGGACCTTCTAATACATACATTCTGCAGAAAAGCAAACGTACTGCCAGTAGAAACGAAAACGTTAATCGCGAATTAAAAAAAAAAAAATGAATTTACGGGCTTTTGCGTACCGGGCTTGGGAAAATGTACACAACTTGCCCCGGAATTACGATTAAACCAGAATTTATAACCAGTGTTCAAAAGAAAACGCAACGTGCCATTTGCGGTGCAAGAAAAAATCGATCAAGAGATCAATAGATTAGACAAAAATAGGCATTCTTTCGAAAATAAAATACTCCACGGTCTATGTAAAACAGAAGTCAGGGGAAATCCAAACAACCGTGGTTCAGGATACATATAAACTTTGCGGGACCACTGGATCTATTCCTTTACTTGATAGCAATAGATACTTTTTTCAAATGGCCGAAGGGGCTAAAATGCAGGAACCCCACTACAGCGGTAATCCTTAATTTCTTACATGATCTTTCCGCTCGTTTTTGTGTTGTTGATTGCTTGGTTAATGATAATGCTACCCAATTCACTTCTTCGGAGCTCCAAGAATTTTGCGAGACATATCAGTTAAAATATTATTCAACCCCACTATATCATCCGAGAAGTAACGGGTAACCAGTGCGCTTTGTAACTACCCTAAAAAGGGCGTTAAGGAAGGCTTAAGGATCACCCAGGGAAACAACTCTACAGTAATATCTTCAAGTATAAAGGATTACGGCAAACCGTAACATCCTAATAGACAAATCATCAGCGGAGGTGATGTTGGGTCGTAAAATCAGGTCGTTATTTAAAGAAGTTGCTACGATACACATAGGAGAACTTCTACGGTACCACTAAAAAAATACAATCTTGGAAAGAAAGTGTACTTCAAGCATTTTAAAAATAACGGTTCGTTTTGGAAAGTAGGGAAAGTAATACAAAGTAGCGGATATGTGATCTATAATATCCAGTGACCAAAATTCTCACACAAAAGGCATATGAACTAGTTACGCAACTGACGACCAAGAGTTGGCCCAAGAAGAAGCAGATCCTATTTACACCGTCTACGACACGTTTGAATCACGGCGTTCGGGCAGGAAAACGAGAAAGCACTGAGCCCAATGGGTCATCAAAAGAGGAAAAATAGTGATACATTGTTTGGAGTTAACGGTTTGGGAGGGGGTGTTGTAGCGAAACTAACTTATGTTACCTACTAATAGACTATTACAATCTCAATAAATACCGGGAGACGCAACCTTAAGGTGTCATTTGATATCCAGTGGACTAACCTAGGTCGTTCCTCGTAGCCGGCGAACGATCCACCTATTGTATGCTTTGCAATATACGTCGCTGTTACTTTATTTTGGCGTTTTCTTTTAGTTTCTAACTCTTTAACATGGCTATAACAGTTTCTTAATCAGTTTCTCTACTTTTCGGTCTGTCTTCTTTGCCCGTGTTTATAAAACTCTCCTCCATCCATTTCTTGTAAACTTATTGATTATTTGAAAATAATAACTATGGAGGTTATCTATTCCTCTTTAAATAATAAATAACATTAGTATTGGTTGGCAAAATCTGGGCCAGATAGCTCGATGATATGAATAACATTTGTCTTAGTTTTAGAAACTATTCATCCAGGGCAATGCCACTAAAAATTACACCAAATTTGTGGCTGTTTGTTTCGAAGCTTTTGAATTTTATGAGGTTCGTTTCAAAATCAAAGCCTGCTATTATTTAATATAAAAAGGTATAAAAGTCAAAGTGCTACAAAAACCAATTTAAACGAGTGACTTTTGTCCCTACTAATTTCTTTTTCTACATAGTTCCTATCATTCTTAATACGCTTTGTCAGCTTTTTATGACTCGTTCATGATAATCTTGAGTGTGCTTGATTACTCAAATCTCTGCTGCCATTCTGAAATCAACGAACCCATCTCGTAACTCTGGCGATATCAACTGCATCGTAAATGTTCAAACAGACGCTGGTGAATGTTGATCGGTTTATTTATTTATTTTATTTTTTGCACGAAGGAATTCGTTGACGCATCTTTGCTTTTGATGCATGTCCATGGTAGTAGTTACTTACTTAGACTCCCACACCGCCAATATCTGCAATAGAGAGATGAAATATGCAAGCCATGTATGTATATGTTCAGTCATCCCCCCCCCCAAAAAAAACAATTTGCAATCTTCTCTTGTTTAAGCGGCGGAATTAAACAATATACGGCATTGTAATACGGTGAACTTGCGCGCGTAGGGAAAATATGAGCAGGAGTGAAGGATGGTTGGCATGTGTAGAGATTAGCAGCAGCAGTAGTCAGAAACCGCATATGAAAATGAAGAAGAGTGCGAGAGAAGATAAAGAAAATAGGGAGAGAAAACTGCAGCACGTGCTCGGAGTAGAAACAAAGTGGACGTCGAAGAAATGGACGTGTGAAAACAAAGGCGAGAATGTGCCGGCGTGGGGTATGAGAAGAAAAAGTGTACCACGGGAGATGGGCGATGACAAGAAAATTTTAATTAGCGTCGAAACAATGATAACGGTAATAAAAATAACTTTTGTTAAAAAAGAAAATATGGCGACTCGGATTTTTATTTATTTTTATTCCTGTTCTATTTGTCGTTATATCAGTATATAATAAGTAGTCTGGGTGATAACAAAAATGAAACGCAATAATTGATCTCTTCTATCGGTAGATAATTACCTTATTTTTACGCGGTGGTCACCACTTATCAAGGCCCGGAAGCCACTCAGGGATAAGGGTTATTTCAAGTACAGTACGTTAGTGTGGAGATTTGATGAAGTGTTTACTTAAGGGGGCGGTTCGTTAGGAATTTGTTAACGTTGGACTTGAAGACATCCAAGTTGTAGTCAGGTGGAAAGCAGGCAGACGGAACAGAGTTCCACAGGCGTGCAGTTCTAAGAAAGAAGCTTCGCTCATGGAATCCACGTTTTGATTTAGGCACAAATCTCCGCAACCACCCCTAAAATTATTTATTCCAGCATTTTCTGTATTTTTTAAAGGATATTCTTCAGCGGCCTAATTTAATTCCCAACTCTAACAATTCCAATAAATGGGACAACTCCAACCCAGCATGGCCTTCCTTAAAATACATCCAGTGATATATTTTTATTATCTTGGGTCCCTAAATAAACAGATATTAGACCATTCCTGTAATAATCATGTACCTGTTCATTTTACGGTCGAAGTTTAATTCTGTACAGTTCTAGGAGGTCCACCCTTTCACGTTTTGCTGTCTTCCTTTGAAATAGGGATTAATTTATTGCTAATCGTCTGAGGCGCCTTCTCTAAAGTACAATGTATTGTGAACTAAGTCAATGCGCAAAGGAATGGGAAGCTTCCATCTGGTGCACCGCGATGAGCCCCCAGATAAGGATAGCAAACAATCGATTTGATTAAAAAATAGGGATTTCACCGATTTCGATTACACGGGACAAGATCAAAGTGTAGTATCTGTTCTTCAGATGCTGCACTTCTATTTCTTGTTCTCTTTCAGTGGAGGAGAAATCCTTCACGACTGAGACAATTTTTATTTTTGTACCTTTTCTCCACTTTAAAAAACGACCCTGGTGTCTAACTCTGTCCCGTGGGGAGGCATAGTAAATAGGTACAATAATAATATGGGAGAGTGAAACATTTGTTGATCCTTATTAAATCCCGAGCAATGCGTGGTTTCCTTACTAGTAAGTAGTAGTAGTAGTAGTAGTCGTAGTAGTAGTAGATATAAGACGAAGAAGAAGAAGAAGAAAAGGTGAGATGGAACAAGAAGGAAAATAGAAAGAGAGAATATTGCTTATTTCCGACAAGATAAACATTAAACTTTCCTCTACTTTTTTCCTTGCTCTTTCTTTTTGTTTCTTCGTGTGTTTCTTTCTAGTCTTCATTTCTAGTCTTATTTTTCCTCTTTATTTATTTATGTTTTTTCTTTTTTCTTTTCTTCTTTTTTTATCTGGATATAATCATCACACTCTTGCGTTTGATCTTTACCCTTTTCTCATCTTTCTCAAGTTAGTAATTCCAAGCTCTACCTTCAACAATATTGACTTTCTCTGTTCTTTACAAGTATTTTTTTTTTACTTTGTCGATTCCAGTTTAGCACAAACTGAACGTTTGCTTTCTCCATTTTTTGTCCATCTTCATAAATTTGATGTTATTCTCGCATTTAACATCTTTCTTCATCTGATCATTTTATTTATTGTCTCCATTAATATATTCAACGCCGTTCGGTTCTGCTATGCAATATAATAATAACCACCTTTTCTTAATCTCTAACTATTTTTTAGGCCGCCATTTTGTTCTATTCCCCCAAAACTGTTGAACAATTCCGTCCTCTGTGTTTACTCTTAACGTCTGATTGCATCTTCGACTTTTGGAATTTATTTTTATCCTTTCCTAGCAGAATTGATTTTTGACTTATTCAAAGAATATCCATCCACCTCCTCACTCTGCAATTATTTACCGGAGATTTTATTAAACAGAGGGCATTATGTTCGGTTTGTAATTTTTAAAAATATATATTTACGGTTATTTTTTTTTTTTCAATACTTATAACATTGTCTTGAAATGTTGCTAGAACTTTGGCTAACTTTTATAAAACAATTTGCACTCGCCTCTTTCATACTCGTTAGTGAATCTAAACTTGGTTGTCTAATGAGGAAAAGGAACTTTAGGTGTTACATGAAAAAGGCTTGTCCCCTTTTTCATGTAAGTAAAAATAAATAGAATTAGTAAATGAAAATAAAATCAGAGAAAACGGGAATCGAACCCTGGAGATAAGTTTTAAAGAACAATAGGTTTTAAATGGAATGTCCAGTAAATTGTTGATTCTGATAAAATATTTAATAAATACAAATTTGGCTGGAAACTATGCACATTGTTAAGTAGAATGAATAATAAAATATGGGTTAGATGAATTAGATAAGTAGGTTAAATTCCTTTGTAAAACAACAAAGGGAAATTGGAAATCCGAATGTTTCAAAAACGTGCAAATCGCGCATGTTGATGACACGTGAATTATAGTCACGTTGGCCAGACATACATGTGATTTCTCAATATAGGAAAGAGTTCGAAGTTAGAGTCAGTTAGAGGGAGTCGGAGAGTCAGACGAGAGCCCGACCAGGGACGCAGAGATGTTCAGACAGAACCTTGACACCTTCTGGAAACGAGAGGGTTTTAGAAGAAGATGTAAAGAAGAAACTTTGAATTCCTGGATGCAAACCATTGACCGTCATATGGAAGAACTAAATGATCATCATGTTTTTCATAACTGCCGTCTTCTGTGTTCATCATTACAACGAGAAAAGGTATTGTCCATTTATGTATAAGAACCATTTGATAAAGTCATCATCTAAAAAATATGTATTAGAAAGTATATGTGTCAAACTATTTATGTTATATAAACACTCCAGTTTCATACAGAACTGTCAAAAGCATAAATGCCACTCTCTCAGTCTATCTGTCTAGATATCGAATCACCTCTCAACGCATATTCATATGTACACTCTCTCTTTATATATACGTGTTAATGTCACCCATATGTTAATGTCCCATCTCTTACAATATGAACATCTTACAATATGAACATCTTACAATATGAACATCTTACAATATGAACGCTCACAATGAATATAAATAAAAACTAGCATCTCTTCCAACAACATGATTAAGACTCTAATCTCTCACTAAGAGTCTTACTCTTCTTATAAAAGAACAACAAAAGAACATTCATCATCTTAAGATTTACAAACAGATTCGTACACCGAAAATTGTGTTTACGTACTAAATAATTAAAAAAGGTAGATAGACCGTAAGATTATGTCATTTTATTTATTATATAACTAGCAGGGAGACTCGACGTTACCCGGGATTGAATGATGATCAACGAATATTTCACACTCCTATATTTTTATTGATATCGAAATCGGTGATATCGCCCGGGAGGAAGCTTCACATGTCTCCATGCAGTAACTTAGTCCAAAATATATGTTATTCGAAATTGCGCTCTAGAGAACCTACTGTTTCTTTTATAAAATTATTTTATATAAACTTCTTTCCAGTTAACAAAAAAAAACAAAACATTAACAAATCTACGTGCGGGGTTTGAACCTACAAACCAAATCATGCAAGAAGAAAATGTATGTTGTTCTACATTGCACTCTAGAGAACCTACTGTTTCTTTAATGAGATTATTTTATATAAACGTCTTTTTTTTTAACGAACGCAAAAAAAAATTATGAACTTTACGCGGGGAGTTGGAACCTACAGACTACATCACGCAAACAAACAAAAAACAAAACAAAATAAATAGAAAACACGCTATCAACTTACCCACGGTATAATTTTCACGGCTCGTTGTTCTATCATTGTTGCTAAATGACGACATGAAAAAATGACTTTACCGATGATAGGAAAATGAAAATAATTGTTTCGATTATCAATTCTTGGGAATCACCGGAGATATTCTGAGACAAAACTTAACTGTAATCGCCACCAGACTTGTAACTAAAGTTTTGTAAATTTTAAAGAAAATTTGTTCAGCCGTTTTGGAGTCTATAGGAATGAACTCACACACATGCAGACAAAGTTACATTTATATAATTGTAGAGATATGAAATGACATAATCTAGTGCTTTGATATTACATGATTTACAAAATGGTTGATAAACTATAAAATTCGTATTATTTGGATTCATCAGACTTATCTTGAATTTCATTTTCACAACGTTTCGGTCGATGTAACCTCCGACCTTATTTATTTACTTCTCCGGGGGTTAGTATGCTCTTGTTCATAAGTTGATGGAGGTCCTAACTAATTCGACATTGTATTTTTTGGCCGCCCTTACTGAGAATTGAATTTTCAGAGGTAGACAAGATATACGTCTGATTAATAATGTTTCTTAAGAAGAATGTCACTTTTTACAATTGATTTGTCTAAGTACTCTACTCGCTGCGCCGCAGATCCTTGCAGACAGTTCTTACACCTATTTTATGAGATTTAAACTTATTTTATTTTTAATTGAAAATATCAGTATCTCGACACTAATATAAAAAGTCACTATGTGTAGGTTAGTGCGTGTGTGTGTGTTACTTTCTAATAGATTCAGAAATGGCTGAACCTATCTTTTGAAAATTTAACACCAGATAATCTATATGTTTGCCAGTGTTCTTAGATAGGGTTTGTAGAAAATTAATCCGATGAGAATCGAAAACCGAAAAATCTTTTTTCTGTTTTTTTTTCTTTTATTAATAAAAAATATTTTTTTTACTGGGGAATATTTTAGCTGATGCTGTCCAAGGAGAATAATAAAATCTCAACAAATCATTTTCGAAAATCGAAAAAATCCGGAAAAAACCTTCACGGCGACGCTTCATGTAATCCACTCCACAACTTTCATTAATCCATAACATGACGCTATAAGCCATAGTCCTTTTATAAGTAATGCTGTGATAACCGTTATATTTGATAAAATCCTACTTAGTATATATCACTCGCTTTAATTCAGCATCATAATATTACGCCTGACAACATATACCTTCTCTAAGTGCCGTTGTGATCTCAGTTACTTCTCTTGATAAAATACCTTTTAGCATAAACCCCCTCCTCATGTAACCCTTCCATAGATATTATTCATCTTACATACGGATAAAATAGAACCACTACACAACCTACCATATATCTTCCTCTTGAATTTAAACACATAAACTACCCACATTCTTCAAGACTATAATAGACACCCTATATAACGTTTTCATTACATATTATATAATACATTCCTCCTTTATCTTAGAGTTTAATATAATCCCCCCAACAACATCAATAATTTTATTTATTTATTTATTTCCTGATAAATCCCTCACATGATGTCACATCCCCATTATGTAATCTAGCATCTGATGAGAAGCATTAGCCTTCGAAATATCTTAGTATTATGAGTCCCCTAAATGTATGTATACCCTTATTAAAGAAAAGAATCATTCTCTCTCTATATATATACAAATATAAAGTGTTTATTGGTTCATGCATATATGTATGTACGTATGTGAATACCCTAAACATGGCACATTACGGCTGAAACGGAAATATCTACTCTATTAGGAAGCATATTCATAAGACTCTCTCTCTCTCTATATATATATACATAAAAAGAGAAGGAGACAGTGAAACAGAGAGAGAGAGAGAGTTAAATGCCGTAAAATTTTGTTTTGGTATTTAATACGGTGCAATACAAAATACGTTACAAGGGACAAAGACTTATACACCCGAGATTAGTCTCTCAAAATACATTATCTTTAGATTTGTAGTCAAAGCGAGGCGGATGATTCCTCCAATCTTTGTCTAGTCTTGCTTTGAAGGTATTGAGTTACTCTGTAGATATCAGTTCTTCCAGCAGCTGGTTCCAAACGTTCACAACACGTTGGGACAAGTGTGCCCGAATAGACCCAACTGCACCCTTCCGATGTGGCTGTTTATCCACACACAAAGAATAGCTACAATCTTGTTTCAAATGAAGCATCTTGAGAGTGTCCACGTTGTATCCCCATGAAAACTTAGATAGCATTCCTTCTCAGTCGACGGAGCACCAGAGTTGGAAGAACCAGAGGCTTCAGTCGCTTCTCGTAAGACAAATTATGCAGATCTGGGACCAATTTCGTCGCACTCCTCTGCATTGCTTCTATGGTTCTAATTTCACACAATATCGCGATGGCCGTACTGATTTGGTGTATTCTAGGGTTGGACGGATAAGCCCCTTATAAAGAAACGGGAACATAACACAGTCAATGTATTTAAACTTATGTCAACCAACTTGCAACCTGCAACTGCTGTTTTAAGACTATGTTGCCGTAAAATTGTTTTTCTGCTAAATGGCTTAAGAAAAAATTGACATACCGTACATCATGTATTTTTGGCTAGAAGCAAAAAGTATTTTTTCTGGTACTATACTACATTTTTCTGTCCTCAGTCAGTAAAAGATAAATCTTTCAAGACTGAGGCAGTTTTCATTTTTCTTCTAACCCTAACTCTAATACAGGGGTCTCCATTTAATTAATCTGGATTTTCTCCACATTAAAATCCGACTTTTGTGTATAATTCTGCCAATGTGTATGTAGAGGGGGGTGATAAATAGGAGGACATCTCTTCACAAATTAGCCCATACCTGCATATTAACTGCATCCTAGTTATTTCAGCAGTTTAAGATCAATATTAAAGACAAATACCAATGATTTTCTACGAAAAATGTTTACAGTAAATTTTTACAAGTACGTAAGCGACACAAGAAATACTAGATGGTGGACGTTTTTAGTCGCTTGCAAGCGACTCTATAAGTCACTCTGTTGGTCGGTCGGTCGGTCGGTCGGTCGGTCTGTAACACTTTTATGCTTAGCCTTTTTGGTTAAGATCAAAGGTCTGTTGTTAATAGATGCTTTTCTTAGCTTTTTATATTTTTCTCGGCCTTTTGGCTAAGATCAATTAATTCTTAACGCTTGGGATTTATTAGTTAGATTAGGATCCATAGAGTGAATGAGGTATTATGGCAAATGTTGCCCGTCAAGACTCAAAAATCTACATTTATCAATATTATCACTTTAGTCAAAAGACCCTGTACTCTTCCCCCTCTTTATAGTTGGCCTTGTGCCTAATTTTATTATCGTGTGGTTTATGTCACATTTTGTGAATTTATTTTTATAGAATGTTGTAATTTTTTGCCAGAAATAAAATATATATCTAAGATCAAAATGTAGTATTTGTTCCGGCAGATACTGCAAGCAAAGACCATATGTGGGGGCAGCCTCACATATAAGACCTTCGTCAATGTAGGGGCAACCCTTCATACCAATTGTCACTATCCAGCTCCCCTACTCCCCGGGGAGTTGGTCCCATTTCCCCTTCATCCTCACATTAAAAATCGGCCTTGTCCACAATTTGCTCGGTGGGGGAGCAAATAAATACCTGGCCTTTTGGCCAAGATCAAAGTGTAGTATCTGTCCTTACTACATGCTGTACTTATGTTTGTAACTTTTCTTTGGCCACATAGCTAAGATCAAAGTGTAGTATATGTTCTTAACAAATGGCGCACTTACGTTTGTAACTTTTCCTAAGCAATGGAAGGGGAAACACTTCCATGCTAAGGCATTTTTAGTCGCATACAAGTCACTCAATCGGTCGGTCTGTAACACATTTACATGTTATTTTTTTTATAAGCAAGGTGTGTGGAGTAACATTTTTGTCCCCCGATTTATCAGAGAGGGACCTATGTTTTCAATGGGTCCGTCTGTCCGTTAGTCCGGATGATTAACGGATAACCGTCCATTAGTTTTTCCTGAAATTTTATCACAAATTATATTTTAATATATAACTGCATAGTAATTTTTTTTTTTCGAAAAATCCTGTTTTGCCCGCAGGGCTTCAAAAGGGGTCAATAATGCCTAAAAATGACATTTTTTGTCCCGTAACATTTGATCAATCCATTAGACTTTTTCTGAAACTTTCCCAAGATGTGGAGGACATTGTTCTTAATATAAATTCAGTATGGGTGATCCTGGCAAAAGTCTGGTTTGCGTCCCCCAGGGATTTTTTGTGCTGAAAACGCCCTTTCTCCTGGCGCGTTTTTCATATTTCTCAACAAAAACTGTATATGTATGTCTATATAGTTATTGCCCATATTGCTGAATTTAAATATACATGTGTTTCGGTGTGAAACTGCATTGGTTGTCCATTGTCACTGGTATTCGGCATTCCTATTGGCTCATAAGGGGTCAAAAAGTACTAAAATTGCTAAAAATGACACTTTTTGCCCCATAAATTTTGACCTATCCATTACATTTTTCTGAAACTTGTCCAAAATGCGCAGGGCATTGTTCTTAATATAAATTCAGTATGGGTGACCCTAGCAAAATTCTGCTTTGCGCCCCCGGGGACTTTTAGTGCTAAAAATGTCCTTTTTCATATTTCTCAATAAAAAAAAACTTGATATGTATATCTATATAGTGCTCTCCCATAGTGCTGAATTCAAATATACATGTGTTACGATGTAAAACTGCATAGTTTGTCCATTGTCGCTGGTATTCAGCATTCCAAGGGGCTCATAAGGGGTCAAAAATATACCAAAATTGCAAATAATGGCAGTTTTTGCCCCCAAAATTTTTACCTATCCATTAGACTTTTCTGAAACTTGTCCAAAATGTAACTTTTCCTTGGCCACATGGCTAAGATCAAGGTGTAGTATCTGTTCTTATCCGATGCTGCACTTGTTTGTAATTAATAAGTAAATGTGTTACAAACCGACCGACCGACCGATCGACCAACGGAAAATAGTTTTGTTTGTTTTTTAAATGCATACCACAGAATAGTTTTTTTTAGTCGTGTGCAAGCAACTCTATAAGTCAGTCAGTCGGTCGGGCGGTCGGTCCATAACACATGTAATTTTATTTCGTTTTATGTTTATTATACCACTATTTATTGGTTTTTCAGGGTTCCTGAATATGAAAATAACGTTTCAAATTCCCTAAATCAAATAATTCTGTGATATAAAGTGGGGGATTACTATTCTCTATTACTTTAATGTAAAACGATCACCCACTTTACAACCAGTCGGTCTCAAAACCATTCAAGTCATTCTCCATATATATTCAAGTTGTTTTTGAAGGATTCCAGGTATTTTTTAGGCATTCAAGTCATTCTTAAGGTCATTCAATTCATCCTTAAGTTCATTAAAGTCATTCTAAGTCATTTGCTTTCTATTTATTTAAGTCATTTCAGCCCATCTTTCGGTCATTTTAGTTTATCTTTAAGAATTTCATATCCATCCTACATTCACGCATTCATTCATTACACGAGAGCACGCGACTAATGGCTATCATGGAGACATGAAAGATGTAGACACCTGTATTATCATCAATAATAAAACTGCTGTCATGATGGAGATGGTTTTACAAGTACGTAAGCGACACAAAAAATACAAGATGGTGGACGTTTTTAAAGATGGCAGTCGCATCAAATATATCAAATACTTTTTATGTAGACATGAAAGAAGTAGACACCTGTATTATCATCAATAAAAAAACTGCTGCCATGATGAAGATAGGGAAAATAATAGTGATTAATTTCCGACGCTGGAGGACAGTGTAATCACACGGTTTACAGTAAAATGTAATTGGGGAATTGTCAGATATTTCAGGGTGATGAAATTCACTGAATTAGAAAGTTGTTACTTTTTGACTGTGAGAATACCAATGCATTTATCGATGACGTTGTACTTAAATGATAATATTATATATAATTGATATATTAATACTAGCAGGCCGATCGCCGTCCTCCGGTTGTAAAATACGCTTAAATAATATATTTTAAGTCATGCAAGTTTCATATTTATTATCATTGTCCTTATTATTATTGTTATTATTATTATCATTATTATTATTATTGGCTTAGAAGGAGCTTTCAAACAGGTCAGTAAAAATCTCTCTTTGACAATAACCTGTAGTGTTCCCAGGTAGCTGAGTGACAACAAGTCTCCTCCCCAGATTTCCAGTACTCTCCCTCTGTTTCCATGACAATCGCAATTTTAGTATATATATATATATATATATATATATATATATATATATATATATATATAATGCTTCTCATCTTGAGTTGAACACATTGAGAAGTGATACACGAATTACAATTAGCGTATAAAGCGATGCTCTTTGTGTAAACAAATCGAGCTTAGGTATTTCGGACGATGTATAACATCGATAATTAACGACTCGCACAACAGCGGCCGATTAGCGTAATGGTTAGGCGACTTCACTGTCATACAGGTTGTCGGGTTTCAATCCTGGCTTGAGCTGGTTGCCTGTCTAGCCGAACTGATGAGCTGTGAAACAGCTAAACAGTACTGTATGTGGATGACTATATATATATATATATATATATATATATATATATATATATATATATATATATATAGTCATCCACACATATATATCATATATATTGACAGAGATCTTCAATTGTTATTTTCCTTATATATTTATTACGTACATCATCCGACCGCGACCCGTCCCGCAAGATCGAATAATTTGTCGGCCCCTGCCCTAGACTATAGTCGGTTATTTAGTTTGGCTTGTACAGCTAGAAATACAAAAATATTTAAAACGTTTAAACATGTACGATTTTTTCATGTGACATCTATTTATTCTATAATGTCCGTGCTATTTAATCTAATATATAAAAAGCCATCTCTCTGTCTGTATCCATATTTTCAAACTCGGTTTTCCCCGAAACTAAAAGTCGTCGAGCGGTGCTAGGGGCCTCAAATTGCTTTTTACAGGCCGTTCTTTAATGGGTCTTTAGCCGATTAAAATAGTTTTGTTGGGTGAAAAATAGGTAAAAATTGATAAAAATTGTTATATATTTTGTACATACATCTTAGTTTATTTTTATTTTTAATTTTTAATCAAGTTGTATGTATGTCACGTTTGTACAGTAGTAACAGTACCAGCTTTGTATACTACAGTTTCGGTTTCGATTCTAGCTGATGGCATCGAAATACTCTTTTTTTAAATTTAAAATTACGACTTTATAATAATATATACGGAATCTGGACGAATTAAAATACTATATTTAAGCTTATTTTACGCCCGGACAAAGCCTGGATCCCCACCTCCGCTAGTTATTTCATATTCGTGTACAGTATAAATAATTAGATTATTATAAAGAGTAAGTTATCACACACCACTATCGCTACTATTATATAAAAGGAACTTTGTGTGCGTGTGTGTTCGTGCGTGTATATGTGAGTTCGTTTCTTATCGACTCCACAATAGCTGGGCCAATTTGCATAAAATTTTACACAGATGTACTTTATATATATGGCAGTTTTCAGCTAGGTTTTGTATTGGAAGATCTTCGATAAGCACTGATAACACAAGGGAACACTCAATATGTTGCATTTAAAGAAAGACTTGTTTTTAGTCAATTTAAGTGTGCTGAGTTCAAATCTGAAGTTAGTTTTATTCTGCAAGCTACAGATTTTATGCAATCTTTGATTTTTATTAAAAAAGAAAAAAAAACGAGCATTATTATAGGATATTGCAATGTCAGCCACAAAACAGTATATTTAACAAGGCAAAAGAAACAGAACAATAAAATGTGATTTTAGATTAAAGTACACCTTCCATATGTTTTTCTGGAAAAGTTTCTCAGAAAACAGTCTTTATCGCAACGTGAGATAAGCGTCATTTACAACGTTCTTCAGATAAGAGTCAATCACATCTAATAACGCTTATCACTTACTGTCTGAACAGTATTTTAGTCAGGCAGGAATTTGCGTTTGTAACTTTCGCGTTTGTACACTTCATCTGGGCAATCTCGTTTAATACTCCAGCAGTAGTCGGCCATCATACTTTTGTCCCAGCGACCTAGGAAGCGTTCTTCCATGATCTTTAGGTCTTGGTGGAACCGCTCTCCTTGTTCGTCACTCACAGCCCCCAGGTTTTCAGGGAACTGGTCAAGATGGCTGTTCAAAAAATGAAGCTTGATGCTCATGTTACACCTGAGAGCACCAAAAGCGAGGAACATTCTGTTCACAAGTTAATTGTAGTTCCCTGCCTTGTTGTTTCTAAGGAAGTTCTGAACGACTGCCACAAAGGATAACCATGCTGCCTTCTCCAAGGCGGTCATCTTGGCAACAAACTGATCATCACGAATGAGGGTTCGAGTCTGTGGGCCATCAAACACACCTGCTTTGATCTTCTCGAACGACAACCCTGGTATAGCTGTGATGATGTGTTGGAAACATTCACCTTCGGTATCCAGTGCCTTGACAAATTGTTTCATCAAACCTAATTTGATGTGCAGAGGAGGAAAGATGATCCTATCTCTGTTAACAATCGGGTCATGTGTGATATTTGGCATGCCTGCTTCAAGGGTTTCACGAACAGGCCATTCCTTCTGGACCCAGTGTCTGTCTCGTGCTCGACTGCCCCACATGCAGAGGTAACATAGAAACTTGGCGAAACCTTTCTGTTGACCAAGAAGGAAGTTTACTATTTTCAAGTCTACACAAATAATTCAGTTGTGCTCACGATATTTTAAGAAGTCTATGACCATTCTGATGTCATCATAATCTTCCCGCAGATGAACTGAATGACCGACAGGCACTGCCTTGTGAACATTGCAATTATGCAAAAAAACACACTCGAGACTGCGCTTAGAACTGTCTAAAAAGAGCTGCCATTCAGTTGGATCATAGTGAGGAACACCCAGTTCTTTGAGAAGCCCTGGGATATCATGGCAGTAAACAAACTGTCTGTCTTCTGAAAAGAAGGTCACAAAAGGCTGGTCACGCTTTCTGTAATATGATACTTTAACAGTGTGATCAACAAAATTGTTGCCTTGTAATCTTGATGCCAAAAGCTCAGCTGCTTTCTTTGAAAGACCTAAACCCCGAACTAAGTCATTCAGTTCAGTCTGGTGAAGAGGCTTGGGGACTGGGGGAGATTCAGTCTCTGAAGAACATTCCGCGGGTTGTTTCCACTCAGTGTCTGGTAATTCATTGTTACAACTGTCTTCCTCGTCCGTGTCATGTCCAATGTCTTTATCGTTTAATGAAGGCAACCCTTTGAAAACTGGAACAGGAACTTCTTCAGAGTGCGGAGCAGGCCGAATAGCTGAGGAAATGTTCGGATATACGATCTTATGTCTGTTTTTCTTGCCCACACCCGCTGTGTTTACCATGCAGAAGTAGCAATCAGTTACATGGTTGGTGGGTTCTCGCCAAATCATTGGAACTCCAAAAGGCAGACAATTGCGTTTTCCTTTGGTCCAGCTTCGAAGCATTTCCTCACAATTGTGGCACACAACATGAGGAGGCCATTGCTTGTCTTGGTCACCAAGATGAACTTCCAAATTAGCCTTGTAGGCTCGCTTCACAAACAAGGATATGTTACGTCTCTGATGATGGAGTGTGTAGCAACCACAGATGTAACAGAAGGCATCAGGCTTGTTTCTACAGTGATGTCTCGATGAGGAAGTCATGTTTGATCTGGAAAAAAGAAGGCAGATAAAAATATTAGAATCTATCTATGTATATAATCTCAAAATGCTTAGATTTGGGTTACGTAAGTTCATATTTAGACTATTTCATCTATCTCAAATTGCATGAAAACTAGAGTTTATGGAGAAAAACTAATTTCAGATTTGAAATCAGCGCTTAAAAATTCTGCAGAATCAGTAAAAAAATCAAATGCAACAGAAAGTTTTTTAAAAAAATAGTGTTCCCCAGTGTAATCGTTAATGGAAAAAATTCAAGTAAAGAAGAAACAGGGGATTCTGACCAAGTTAACATCTTATACAGTCAAACATCACAAGTACATTTGAAAAGTGTTATTACCGCACAAGCAGAAAGGGCAAGCATATAAAATAAACAGTATGTTGTTTGATATGACATGGACATGTTCGAAATTATTTTTTTCTGTTTAAATGTGCCGTAACTAGACAATGATACTTGACTTTTTTTTAATAAGGCATGTGAAGCTTCCTCTCGGCGCGCCGCGATGGGTCCCCAACTAGAGCACTCAAGCAATCGATTTGATTGAAAATTGGGCGATTTAACCCGGTTTCGATAAAAATAAAAAATATGGGAGTTTGATGCATTCGTTGATTATCATTTAGTACCGGGCAACGTCGGGTTTATCAGCTAGTATTTTAATAAGACGGATTTAAATAGTGACAAGGAAAATTCAACATGGCTTCCAATTCTATCAGAGATGAATTTTTAACGACGTGGTTGGTTATCTACGCAAGTTTTGTTTTTCCAAACAATCCATCATGAATATGTAATCAAATTCAATTAGGTGTTGTAGCATCTGGTACAACAGATAAACTCATTAAGTAACAATAAGTTATAAAGGAGAGGATGACTAAGAATGATAGAATACTTGATTAATTAGAACTTCTAATCTGTCATGGCTGACGTCTCCAGAAAATAAAGTATCTTTGATTCAAAAGTTCCGAAAAAACGTGCCTGAAGAAGATTGGAGGATACGTCGGCTAAATCGTTGTGAAAATAACCAATACGAGAATTAGACACAATAAAGCAGATACAACACTACCGAATAGTTTAACTCTTTTTGTTGGAGACTTCTTCGTTAACTCAACCAGGTCACCATTTTGTCCTTGTTTCCTATTCATTTCCCTCCCCACAAGGGCAGAGTTAAACACAAAGTCTGTTGTGGTACTCAGGTCTCATGAAATCCCTTTTTCCACCAGAATAAAATAAAATAAAATAAAACATATGAAATAAACGGTGTTTATTTACACAAAAATAACAAGTAACAAATGAATCATTTTTTAGTGTCCAGAAGGTGTGTCTGGAAAGAGTTCTTGCAACCGTGAACGTTATTGAAACTGTTCGTTGTTTTGACAAGAAATATAAGCAGAGCGTGTTCTTTGTTTTTCCAACGGGAAAACAGGCCCAATCTTTGTGTGTGCTCGCAGAAATAAAGAAGGTAAATATCATTGCGTGCAGTTGAATATCTGCTGTATTCGCGGTGTGTGCGTGCGCGCGTGGATAATCGCTTCTCTGTGTGTGAGTGTGTATGTGGATAATAGTGTTTTGTTGTACTGGCTTTAAAATACGTAGAGCTTTGAGCGAAGAGTGAAGAACGCAGAGTGCGGGACGCCGAGTGAGAGTGAGCGAGTGAGTTAATTCGTTTAAGTATATGTCGATCGGCTCCCAGGCGATGTGAGAAAAATGGTTTTGAAAATGAAATCTTGTTTGAGCGTTGATTATTTCAGAAGTGCACTCTTTTGTCACGTGGTATGTTTTCAACATAACAAAACGCATTTTATTTATTGTTCCCCGCAGATTTTTTTTTTTAATCTTTGCGCCTCTGAAATTTATATTTTTTGTTTGCACGCGAAATTGGGTTTTAATTTATTTATTTATTATTTTTTAGAACATGAAGTGAATGCATTTTTTTATTTTTGGTGTGTTTAGCCGCACATGTCTGTTTTTAGTGTGGAGAACTCCAGCTCCCTCAAAAGGGGTCATTCCTTAATTGTGCCATAATGACTGCCTCTAAGGTTTTTCTTGAGCTTAAACAATAACTAAAAATCACAGGGAACAGCAGAGCGTGAGGAACTGTTTTAATGACCATCTTGGGCAAATAGTCTGTGATAAGGATCGAACACTCTTGAAACAAACTTCGCACACGTCTTACGTATTTTCAGTTTATCGCGAATAATTGTGTGTACAGTTCCCACGCTGACATCAAAATGTGCCATTCTTGTCTCTAGAGATACAACGGTCTTCATCCATGAAATTCTTTATTTGGCCAATAAACTCTGGTGTTTTGACTTCCTTACGCCTCCCTCACTTTTCATTATCCCCCACTGACTCTGCTTTCCTTGAATCTCTTATGCTACTTAAAACTGATGCTCGATTCATACAAGATGGTCCAAAAGCAGTCTGGAGCATTCCATACGTCCAGATGGCATTTTTGAAATTCACCAGCTGTGACAATTGGGCTTTAGTAGCGTGTATTTTAAATTCTGCTGTAGCTGTTCATTTAAACCAGAAATCATAATAATACTCCCGTCATCTCATGAGATTTGTAACTATAATATACTGAGTTTTCAAGAAACCACGACAATTCTAAATGCCCGCACGAAAAAGTCTGGAAATTTAATGAAGGCACATCGTAACTCTCTGAAGAAAACTTTTAAACCCCTATCAAGTCTCCACCGTTAAAGATTTTTATTTTATTAAACAGGCGATTAAGACCATAAATGATTACCCGGCACAGGGAGCGAATCGACAACTGGAGAATGAAGACTGACCGCACACGTATGTAAAAAGACTGCTTTCTTGGTTGTTTCTTGATGGCTAATTTGCAACAATTCATATGTGCATAAGCACGCTTCATTTGGAATGAAATTGGTGAACTGTTAGCTTGCTGTTTGTTGGTATAAAATGTTACAGTAAAGTAGAACGCACGGGCGAACGAGAAGAACTGTATCTAATACGATATTTGTGACAGAAAATAAGAAAAATAAAATCCATTTATCGGACTACTATTCTCATCTTGAGTGTGATTTTCACAACGTTTTGGTCGATATAACCTCCGACCTTCTTCAGGTGTATCTTGTTGAACTCGGGAACGTTTCTGTCGAACTCGGAAATTTAGACGAAATTTCGAGCTGAACCATTTATTTACTTCACGGGGGTAGCGTGCTCTTGTTCCGTCAGCCATGACATGATAGAGGTCTAAGTAATTCGTAAATTTAGGACCTCTATCCAGTCATGGCTGACGGAACAAAAGAATGCTACCCGCTAAAATAAATGAAAGGTTCAGCCTGAAATGCTGTCCAAATTCCTGAGTTCGACAAGATACACCTGAAAAAGGTCGGAGGTTATATCGACCGAAATGTTGTGAAAATTACACTCAATATGAGAACAGTAGTCCGATGAATAATAGTACATATAACCAATCCTCATCTCAAAAAATTCAGAAATGTAATAAAATCCATATATTTTGGAACAGAAAATCTTGGCAAACATAATTTCAGGATTACAGATTTTTTTTTATGATCAGCTGGTAATATTTAAGTTAGAGAGAAATAAGTACAAGACTGCATTATCAGTTCAGATAGAAATTGAAGGAATTTGATTGACAAAAAAGAATTAAGGAAGAGAGGACCCGGAACAACAATATATTGTTGCATTCGACTCATAGTTTAGTTAACCAACGTATTTATGGAAAAGTTGCTATGAAAATTATTAACTAAAAATACAAGAATAAAAACATGAAATGTATCTATTAAGAAAGAGACACATAAAAATTCACACAGTAAGTGCTTTTAACAGTGGGAGACACACCAAATAGATTATTAGTTATACAGGAAACCGCGCCCAAGGAAGAAATAAAGAATGTATAATTTCTAAATTTCGTTTCTTAATGCGTTTTATTGTACTTTCCCATAAGAAGCTGTTTGAAAGAGGCCGGGATCAACACTATAAGAACTAGAATAGCAACATCTATGCAAACGTCTACTATTAAACGAACTCACACGAAACTTCTTTTCAAACACCGTCACCGTAATGCTTCACCCCTTTTATTTTAAAGTTATAACGCTACAGTAGCTCTTAGAAATTACAAACACATAGACAATCGTAACTTCTACACAGGTTTACAGACAGAGATAAACTCTCAATATGTTTGTATTACTTCTTTTGATCGAACAATTCTTTTCATCTTCAGTGTTATTTGTGCAACGTTTCAGTCGATGTAGCATTCGACCGTCGTCGTGCATGTTGGTCGCCATCTTGGAAAATGACTTGATAATAAGATGGCGAAAAACATACCTAAGCAAAGTCCTAGGCAACGTCGACCGAAACGTTCCACAAATAACACACAGGATGAGAACCATCTTCCGAACCAAACAAGTAAGACAAAGAATCAGGCCTTATCTAAAAAAATTAAGAACTGAAACAGAATTATTTCATTATTTTCTGGTGATATTTAGACGGAACAAAATTCTTAAATAGTGAATTTAAAATTTAATAGAAGTTACTCGAAAGGTTAAAAATTACAAAGATATAACATATATTACTTGTTTTAAGCGGACTTCTCATCTTGAGTTTATTTGAGTAACGTTTCGGTCGATGTAGCCTTCGACCCTTGTCATGCATGTTGGTCGCCATCTTGGAAAAGAAAGGAGAAAAGTTACTGGCTCTGTAGATGAGTTCGTATTCTGAGTGTTGTTTTGTACAAAACCATCTACGGAGCAATTAACTTTTCACCTTATTTATATATATATATATATATATATATATATATATATATATATATATATATATATATATATATATATACTAGCATGGGTGGCCGGCGTTGCCCGGGTGTTTGGAGGTGTGTCTTGGGCAAAAAAAATGTGGTAGTAGGAAGAAAGGCTCAAACCCATGCCGCGAAGGAGGAAGATGACGTGAAACAACGTGACGTCTTTGCTGTTACGACCAACGCCAAACCGGAAGTAACGTAGGGTTAAATTTAGGCTAGAAAAAAGAGGGCATGACTTTCGAAAATATCGGTGAAAAAAGCGACCCATACCTGTAGAAAAGTGCGCAGTTGAGGGTGAAGAAATTAAGTTTTTCAGCCAATTTTTCGGTATTTGTCGTCTGGCGGGTCGAGCTTAAAAACGATACTAGTTGTGTGAAAATCCATCGCCTCTGTTGAAAGTTTTAGGCAGACATCCAAACATACATACATATATGTATATATTTGTTGCTAAAATTTTCGACCCAAACCGATTAAAAAGTTTTCCCTATCTCTGAATACCCTTTATGTAAAGTTTCAAGTGTTTAGACCAGAAATTGTCTGAGTAATTTGATAGACACCGCAGACGTACATTTTTAATAATATTTTTCCCTATTATGACCACTTTACATTTATTGTTATGGGCTCAAATCAAGTTATTAAGTTAGATCCATCTCTAATGAACCTATATCTAAAATTTCAAGTGTTTATACCCAAAATTGGCGGAGAAGTTTGGTAGAATGCTCAAAGGTCAAATCGTTGAACTTTGACCCCTTAACAGCCACATTTCTGGCCGAAAACGGATTACAAAGAGTTTCCAAATCTCACTACCCTGTACATCAAATTTCGAGTCTGTAGACTGAGAGTTGACTGAGTTATTGTGTAGGGAAATGTACACAGACAGACAGACAGACAGACCGACAGACACTTTCACACACACACACACACACACACACACACATATATATATATATATATATATATATATATATATATATATATATATATATATACCAAGAAAACTTGCACTTTGTATAATTTAGTTTTATTATTATTTATTCATTTATTTGCCATTTTTGGTATGTCTTAGGACAGTACCCAGCGTATAATACACTCGCCCAACCTTCCCATGTCAAGAATGGCTTTCAGAAAAAAACATCCTCAACCTCGAACGGCGTTCTTAACATTGGGAGATAGAGGGTATATATTCCGCAAGTCATTGAGGGTGTTTGCACAACACTTTGTATTATCCTCAAATATTTGGTAATTTTTTCCGAGTTATTTAGCACCCAGCGAAACCCACTATATGTCACACGATGTAACTGTAATTAAATTTAATATTATAATCCTAACATTTTAACTATTTGAAATGATAAGCTTCAAATAAAGTGTTAATATTTTTTTTTATTTTTTACAGCATACAAAATAAATGTAAATGCGAGACTAAAATCGTGTTTAGATTATCGACGCTTTAAAACAACCTTCCTATGTAGTGACGTTTTTGAAGCCGTAAACGTACCCATGTTTTAAGATTCTAGCAAAAATCAAATAAAAGTCATATTTTCCTGAAATTTTCGATATTTATTCATCATTAAATGAACTTATATAAAAACCATAAGTTTCGTCAAATATATTAGAGGAAATAGTGTTTCAGGTGTTCTACCCGCCCCCTATATTTTATGTTACGAAATCTAAGCAAAACAGATGAAATCTTTGAAGCTGAAAAATTAAATAATTAAATAATAGTTATATATATATATATATATATATATATATATATATATATATATATATATATATAGAGAGAGAGAGAGAGAGAGAGTGATAGTAAGTTATAAAATGTATATGGCGATTAAGCTACACTGAATATTCCGCGTGTCATCCACTCTAGGATTCTTCAGGCTTATGCGCATAAGCCTGAAGAATCGTAGAGTGGATTAAACGCGGAATATTCAGTGTAGCTTAATCGCCATATAAATTTTATAACTTACTAACTAGTTCTACCTACGTATTGAGCACTTTTGAAGTAAATGCTTAAAGTTTACGCATAAATCTATACTTTCGTATATTAATTTATGTGAGTAAATTAAGTAGTTATATATATATATATATATATATATATATATATATATATATATATATATCGTGGTTTATCCCACTTACCTTAAAGTTGTAAATAAAATCAGACATAAATCCAAAGTAATATGTTAAAAAAATAAATACTTTTTCTTGATAAGTTTTTATTGTGCAAAATGCTGGCATTTTTCACAACGATGTGTAGGCCCCTATAGTATAAACAGCCGAAACATGTGGAGGTTGGGAGTGCTTATTCAAATAAAGGTTTTTAACAAGTGGATGTTGCGGGGGGAGGGGGTTAAAGCACGGTCGGTACTGTCGTAAAAAGAATACCTAATTTTTTAATAAGCAAAAAAATTTTTTTTTAATAAAATATGAATAATTTTGGTACTTATGCCCTTATGTTAGCGTGATGAAATAACAACGTGATTATTTGGAAAGTCATTATGAAGAGTAGTGTGGAGTGTTTTGTAATTATAGTGTACTTTCACCTAAAAATTTAATGAGAGAGATATTGCAAAATTGAATTTAAGTTAAGCAGACTATGTTACACAATAGCGCGGTAACATAAGAACATAAACGCCTTGTATTAATAATTTATTCACCAAATCCTTAGGTGAAAGTGCAGTGTATTATACCGGAAAGTATAGATTTGTTTGTTTATTAAACAGAAATTGGCAGATAACGTCTGTTTGTCTATGAATAGTGAGAGAGTGGAAAAGATTGAGAGAGAGGGAGGAGCGAATAATGACGGAAGTGAGTGAATAAAGAAGCATTTTTACGTAGCTTTGTATACGTTTAGTCTCGAATTTCCGTGGCTGAATAAATACAATGGAAAAAGCAATGATTGAATGTACTATCGGTATAGTCTCGAAATAATGTCGATAAATTAAAAACTAGAGAGAAACAAATGGGTATGTAATGTAATGGGGATAAACAAATAAAGAGAGAGTGGAAGAGAGCGAGGGAGAGGGGGTGAGTAATTACGTAGCTATGTATACGTTTAGTCCTGAATTTTTGTGGCTGAATAAATATAATTGCAAAAGCAATGACTTAACATAATATCGGTAAATTCCGGAAAAGCAAAGATAATGTAGATAATTTAGAAAAGAAGGAACGATAGAAACGAATGTATATGTAAATAAATGGCGACATGTTTTATTAGTGCAAGATGCTAATATAAGAATATAAGAATATATACCTCGTAGCTAATAAACATTGTTAGATATCGAAAGGGAGAAATTATTATCTAGAAAAAAGAAAATGGTATGTGTATTTGTCGAATAGCAAATTAAGAACGGTGAAACCGCAGCAGAGTAGGAAAATGTAGAGATGGTGCCGGTGTCTAGTGGGAACGGTAGGTTAACAGAATAGGAATCTGAGAAAAATAGGAACTACTTCCCTAAGATGGTGAGATAGTGATCGTGACACTCTTCGTAAATAACGTTAGATTTTAATATAACAACTAAATGTGTATATAATGTCGTTCTAAACTTACGTAAGATAGTGGTTGATAGGCTAAACTTAATAAATATGCATGTGACATGTGTTATTGCAACGGTATTTTGGTTCATAGGGGAATTTCTGCAATCAAATTATTATATATAGGATGACAGCTATTCTAAGAACAAGGCATTTTATGAAACAGAAACATGTCCTTCTGGTGTAACTGAGTGGCGGTAGTAGTAGGCATCAGTGCGAGAGTGACACTTGCTCCAATTCTCTGTATGTTTGACTAATTTTAAAACAATAGCGAACCAGATTAAATACTAACAAGGTAAACTAAACTAAAATTTGGTTATTTAACAACATATGATGTATAACATTATTGTTCCTGAGGAGCGTTACTTCGTTGAGGAACGTTCTGAGAACGCAATCAGCACACCAGGGGGGAATAAACGACATCAAACGATAGGCACAGGGAAGCTTCAAAATAACCGGTCGATATGTCGTTGGCCTAACCGGCTGGCATGGGCCTAACCCTAACCGGCTGGCATGGGCCGCTTCTTGTGTCTTCATTGTGTCGTTACAGGCACCGTCGGCATTAATGCCAGGGGCTTAATGCTGAAATTTAATGCTTGTATCGAAACAGGGAACAAATGCATTTTTTTTATAAAAAATATCATTCATTTTACGTTTAACAATGAGGGAGCATACTCAGTTTACCCATTGCGTACTCAAAAAAGTGCTATGTGCGTCTGGTGCATGCAGGAATTCAAGCTTCAACTGTTTAAAACAAAAAAAAAGAATTACAATTCAATTCTCTTTTTCATTGCAAAAGAGAGAAAAGTGGTGGAATGCGCAAAAGAGAAAGAGAGTGAAAGAGATAAAATGAGAGAAAGAAAGATATTCATACATAATGTGTGAATGTTGTTTTGTTTTTGTATGTCTCATGTGACAAGTTCTGTCGGTTTGACCTTTCGTTTTTTAGGGTCACAAATCGTTTTGACTTAGTTGTTGTTCTTCGCTTGAGTATCCCAGATTGATATATTCTGATATTTTCAAAATCACAAAGCAACTGCTTAACTAACCTGTAACTCACAAGTACAGACGCGTAAGGCTCAAGGTTCATTAATGTAGAAGCCCCTAGCCCCTTCCTTCATTGAGCCACAGATGTAGCAGAAATAACAATCTTGAAATATTCATGTGGCTTTTTGTTATGGAAAAATGTGTAGCGATGTAAACGGCTAACTTTACTATGTATACTAGTAGAGCATACTGTTTATTATACTTGCAGTAATGACGATCGTATTTGGATTCGTCTAACTACTGTTCTGACCTTAAGTGTTATTTTCATAAAAGTTTCGATCGATATAACCTCCGACGTTCGTCAGATGTATCTTGTCGAACTCGGGAATGTTTCTGTCGAACCCGGGAATGTTTTTGTTGAACTCGTGAATTTCGAACAGAACCTTTCATTTACTACATGAGATAATATGCACTTGTTCCATCAGCCATGACTAGATAGAGGTCTTAAGTATTTTGCTGCCGTATTGTTGGGTCGCCACTCAAAATTACACTGAGATGATGAGATGAGAACAGTAGTCTTATAAATATAAATATGAATACGAAATCCGCATATCAAAAATTCACAAACATAGTAATAACGTTGTTTATTATTTACAGCTTAACACATTGCAAATAGCCTTGTCGCTTGATTGAAGTTTTTCGTGCACCTGCAACGAAGCGAAACTATTTTATGACCGTTTTTGGATTTGAGTGAACGAGTAACTTACCCGCCATTCTACGACCGGTCATCACCTTGCATAATTCACCAGCCAATTAGCGGCCGTTCCGAAAATGGGTGAATACTTAACACCTTAAAAATTAGAATCAAACGAGGAAATCAGTTGTTTTTTTTTTGTCACATTTCTCCCGCGTATTGTTTCATTCGTTCTGGCTTGAAACAAGCCAATTGAAAAAGCAATGGAAATATATAATGTCACAGATTTACTGACATAATATGTCCGGTCAAAATCAAAAGCGATTTGCCGGGCAGAATACACACAATTCTCTCAGAAACAACAATGATAAAAGCACTATCCTGACTCCAGAAAAAAATTGTCATGTTTGGATCTAATAGGTTTGTATGTATGTTTGTCTACCACATGCTGACAAACAGGGAAGAATTGCTGTTTTCCGGGTCGGAATATAACACTGTGAATCATATCATGTTTTTATGCTTGCTTATATATATATATATATATATATATATATATATATATATATATATATATATATTCTTGGTAAAATTATTCATTACATATTCCTTATATATATATATATATATATATATCGTTTAATTATTACGCACTTTCATTTCTTGTAATGAATAATTTTACCACGAATTTTTCATAAGTTTTGGTTTCGGTTTCGATTATCGCTGATGGCACTCGATTCATTTAATTTGTTTTATAAAGAATTTTATTAAGAATTCTTCATAATTTTGGTTTCGGTTTCGATTTTCGCTGATGGGACTTAAGTTATCGATTTTTTTTTTAAAGAAATAACTTTACAAATAATTCCTCATAAGTTTTAGTTTCGGTGTCTATTATAGCTAATGGCACTCCAATAAAATTTTTGAGAAATAATTGTATCAATAATTCTTCATTTGTGTTGGTTTCGGTTTCGATTTTCGCTGATAGCACCTTAGTAATCTAAATTTCTTATAAATAATGTTATTTAGAATTCTTCATAAGTTTTGGTTCGGTTTTGATTATAGCTGAAGAAAATAAAGTTTATATATATATATATATATATATATATATATATATATATATATATATATATATATATAAATATATATATATATATATATATATATATATATGTAATTGAATAGTACAGAGTTTTTCTGTTTTGCAATTTTCCTTTTTATCTTCTCCAATCTCCGAATAGTCCTTTTTGTGTTCTTCTCGAAATTTTAGTTGTTGGATCCATAATCGCGAGCGCTTTCGACAGAAGTGTTTCTATCATCCTCAGGCGTATTGTAGAAATAAATGTAGCAATTGTTGTTTTTTTTAATTACATATATAGACATTTTTTCATAGTCACGTGGTAGCTTGTTACAAGTTAGTTGGGCGGGCTTTTTTTATTTTTTATATATATAAAATATATTTACACACACACACACACACACACACACACACACAAATATATATATATATATATATATATATATATATATATATATATATATATATATATATATATATTCAAAATTTATCCCAATCATTTAAAAACGTTTCGGTTGCACTCATAATTAATATTATTATTATTATTATTATTATTATTATTATTATTATTATTATTATTACATTATTTAATTATCATAATTAATATTATTTAATATTATTTATTTGAGGCTTCTTTGTTTTTATGTACAACGCCTCTAGTATCCTTAACCTATTTACATTTCTCTCTCTCTGCAATACTCTTGTATTTTCTACCATAATTATTCGAAATTCCGAATGATGGCAACCATGTCCCTTCAAATGTTGTGATATGGACTTAGAGTCAGAGAGGTGGAGAGTCAATCTTCGCGACAATGTGTTAGTTGTTGAACCAATGTAGCTACTAGTATTGGAGATACACTCTCCTATTGGGCAACTGAATTTGTAAACTACATTGGTCCTTTCCAACAAGTCACTTGCCCGCGAAATGTTTTTCCTTACAAGGCTTGTTGCTTGTTTTTTATAATATATAATAAATTAATTTTTTTTATTATTTTCTTTGGGAGCCACGTATCTACGGATTATATTTTTAAGAATACTTTCATCATGAGTTGTGGATTCGGTTTTGATTCAAGCGAATGAATCCAAGTCATATAGATATATTTGTCAAATCGCAACTTCATGGTATAAAAAAATCGATAGAACATTAACTCTATAATAATATAGATGAAATCTGCAAAAGTTAAAATATCATATTTAAGCGTACTTTTCGATCGTCCTTTGCCGGGCGTTCGTGCTACCTTAGATAAATACTTTTGAAGTTTATATATATATATATATATATACATATATATATATATATATAATATATATATATATAAATAAATATATATATATATATATATATATATATATATATATATATTCATTGCCGGCGTCAAAGGTTGGTGCATATACTGAGAGTGAAGTTATCAAATGGCAGTAGACTAAAAGAAATATGAGTCTCGTTTACAGTTGTTGGTAAAATACTTTGGATGCTTATATTTTTATGTTCATTACGTAAGATACCTGTGATGCTTACATAAAATACTTTAGTCATTAAAGTGACTTTAGCGCGAAGTCAACTCCGTGAACTCTTTTTCACCCCTTATTATCCCCTCCTTTCTAGAAGAAAGTGTATCCTTAACTTATTCTCTCTAGCTTCCCCTTCTGAGAGTCGGATCTCGTTTATTTCATCAATGTCTACGCTGAGGACCACAAGGTCCTTGGAGACTAGGGCAGTTCGTCCTGCCGGTCTATCCGTATCATTGTTTATTATGTTCTATTTATGTTATTTGTATGGGTGTATTATGTTGTTATTTGTATGGGTGTATTATGTTGTTATTTGTATGGGTGTATTATGTTGTTATTTGTATGGGTGTATTATGTTGTTATTTGTATGGGTGTATTATGTTATTTGTATGGGTGTATTATGTTGTTATTTGTATGGGTGTATTAAGTTGTTATTTGTATGGGTTTATTATGTTCTATGTATAGGATCTGTTTTCTGTGTTTTTGGAGTTTCGACCGAAAAAAGGGCGTCTACTGAATTCGGCTTACCATTCAGACAGAGTTGTGACCTCCGATTCTTAGCCGCATTTTCTAGTACCTTCCTTTTCAGAGTGGATAGTGGTTATCCTTAATAGGCCTACCCAGTCACAGAATGCAAGACTAACCCTCCAGGTTGTCACAGTGTTCAGAGAACGATCATCACACGTTATCTGCCAGCATGCAGGTCCGCACTAAGAGCTCGGAGTTTCATCAAACCCTGCTCTCTTCACCCTAGCCCCATTGCCGCTAATCTTGTCGTAGGAGAGACAAAGTTAACCAGTAGAAGAGAGAAGGCCAACTAGATTAAAAGAAGAAAAGTGATTGTCATATGAATTTGATGAAGGAGAGATAAACTTTCCGAGAAGAAGCCCACAAACTATGATCCCCGAATCCTTCATTACGGAACTTGTGAATGTGACAGGAGATATAATGGAAAGCGAGTTGCAACAGACTGCCGGAAAACCAGTTTGTTAACCACCCCTTTACCAGTCCGTCCCGCCTTTTAGTTAATTTAGGTAATTTTTTATATTTTCTCAATGTATTACGCATTAATCAGGCCAAGGAGCCCACATGTCAATGGAGCAGGGGTTTATAATGTGTTCGGGCGTGGCCAAACGTTAGTGATCCATAGCATAAAACCTCTGGGGGCCCCTGTAGCTCCGTGATTTCCTGACTCTTAGCCTGATGAGTCGTGTCAGGGATCTTAACACTGGAGAGAATATCTATATATATATATATATATATATATATATGTATATATATATATGTATATATATATATATAACAGTGTAGAACAGTGTAAGTTCTCAGAAATGAAAATACCTTATGTTGAAGCAAGTAATTTATGTTTAAATAAGATACACACATATAAGAGTGTTTCATTAAATATCTCATTTACTTCCCATATTTGAGTCACTAAAGAAGAGGAATATATTACACTTTGTCCGGTCGTAAAATACGTTTAAATATATTTTAATTCGTCCAAGCTTTTTAAAAAAAAAAATACTGTTCGCTGCCATCAGCTAGAACCGAAACAGAAGCATTCAAAGCCAGTGATGTTACCACTGCACCAAAGTTACATATGAACTTATTGAAAATTAACTAATATGAATGTAGAAAATTGATAACGATTTTTTCAATTTTGACTCCTTTTTAACCTTTTAAGCCTTTTTAACCTTTTTAACCTTTTTAATATTTGTAACATGCTAAAGATCTCTAAAAATTAAGAAAAAAAACGACCCGTAAAAAAATCCAATTATTTGAGGCCCCTAGCGTCGCACTGCGATTTTTAGTTTGGGAATAGATAGAGTTTGAATATATGGAAACAGGCAGACAGACTGACATACATCCCTTTATTTATTAAATTTTCATTACACAAAAGACTAATATAATAAACAAGGTAATATTTTTTGTGAACACTTGACTTTGCGAGGGTTGATATTTCAAGCACAAGCCCCTTTTTTGCCATGCTGATTGTGTTCCTATTATGCCTCCAATATATATAGAAATTGCTTCAGACAAGGTCGAAGCCACTTGATGTAAGTAGCTAAGAAGAAGGAAATATCATTATCGTAAAAGACACTGGAGTCCTATTAACCTTTGTTTTGTAAACAACTAAGACTATTGTTGAGCGGAAACACTCATCAGTAATGGTTCCACAGTCTTTTGGAAAGAAACGATCGGAATAAGAAGCTTTATTATAACGAGGTATAAAAACAGAGAATCGCTAGAGACGATTAACCAACTAGTTAAACGAACTAGAACGAAATAAAGAAGTTGGTCAGGTAATTCTTAAAGAAGCATGCCAAGATATCCTTGATAAAATTGGCCAAGACCAAATAAATCAAGAGACGAAAAGAGAGGTGAGAAAGAACGAAAGAACGAAATAGAGAGAAAGGGAAAGATTGCAAAAAAGAATAAATAAATATGTTATCTTGAGTATTTAATAATGCTTTACAGAGGGACATTTTACACTAAAGGACAGTGTTTACTAGGCATTCAAATACTCATCAGTTATATATATATATATATATATATATATATATATATATATATATATATATATATATATATAGTTAGTTAGTTATAAAATATATATATACATGGCGATTAAGCTACACTGAATATTCCGCGTTTCATCCACTCTCGGATTCTTCAGGCTTAGGCGCCTAAGCCTGAAGAATCCTAGAGTGCATGAAACGCGGAATATTCCGTATAGCTTAATTGCCATATATATTTTATAACTAACAAACTGGCTCTACCTACGTATTGAGCCTTTTTGAAGTAAATACTTAAAGTTTACGCATAAATTTATACTTTGGTATATTAATTTTATGTGAGTAAATGAAGTAGTTATATACATATATATATATATATATATATATATATATATATATATATATATATATATATATATATGGTAAATTAAAAATATATCCATTCTGAATTTGGAAACAGACGAATCTCAGATGTAAAGAAGTCATTTTTATAGCATGAATAGGCTGGTTAAATTAATCAAGAGTAGAAAACTATATATAATATCTGTAACTTTTTAAGGGGTGGTGTTTGATCAACACTGCTGGTGAGCAATGATTTCATATACAGTTTTGTCTTTAAATCCCCAAACAGTGTTTCATGGTAAACAACTGATGATCCCTTGAATTAATATAAGGACTATAGTGAATTCAATAGAGCAAGTTAATACATTGACTGCAGGTGATTAAATGACTTACTGACTAAATAGTGTTCTAATGAATGATAAAAAATATCAAAATTGAATAATTTTTTATATAGTTTTTAAGGTTAAAAAACTTCCAAGACTATATATATATATATATATATATATATATATATATATATATATATATATATATAATTATTGCTATAAATATTTTTCATACCTACAGACAGTAGTGTTTCATCCTTTCCGGAATCATCAGTGCAGCGTTCACGATTACTGCAGGTCGGGAGATTGTAACCCGGCAACGAGGTTATCTCTAACTCGATTGGCAAGGAACAAATCCGCACGGCAACCGTTCACCGCGAGAAATACAGTTGGAATTTAAACATTTATTTTTAAATGTCAAGACGGTGATAATGATTTAATGATTATGACATCATGATCTGCGCACGTAAGCTTAAGTGACCGACTTTGAAATTCAACTTAAAGTGCTTAACAATAAGAACCGAGTTACTCTTTATTTGTTTTTACATAAGCAGTAATATGTTGCTACACAGTCATGAGTATGTTTCGGTCAGATAGTTTCCAATAACTCGGGACCTCTTCAGGCGATACTGTTTATTCGAAAGCAAATTTTGCAAACTTGGCTTCCAGCGTTCTTGGGACCAGTTTAATTGTATTGCTCTGCATTAATGTCTGGTAATTTTCCTGAAACAGTCTCTGGTATTCTTCCGGCGTCTTTTACTGTTGGAGCCTCCAAGTTGGTCCCTTCTCCGTCTGTTTCTTTTTCTCTCCCTTCTTCCGGAGCGCTGACCAATCTTTTTCCGGTCTTAAGCAACGTGCTACTTCCTCTTCATCCCTGACGAGTGACAGATCTAGGGACTTCCCCTTCCTCAGCTCATTAGACTCCTTTGCTCGGGCTGCTCTAGACTGACCTTAAAACTTTTGCTTCTCCATTCCTCATTTTCTTAGTCCATTTTCCGAACAGGAAAATGGATGACGGCTGCTGCTAGGCGTATCCTGTACTTGACCCATTCGTGTCTTCGGGACGGTCGATCCTTCTGGCCACCGCCAAGCCTACTATCCACCTACCCTGACTAAGGTGCTAAGGTGCTTCCGGGTGTGGTCTCCCCTCTTGCAGACAATGGACTGGGAGATATCTCGGATGTAGCCCTCCCTACAATGGAGGCGAACACGGAAACTGGGGCGCAAGCGAGTGTGGCAACCTCCTTGTCGGACATCGAACTTTAAGAGACACCGGATGCGGCATTCCTCGCAAAAGACGAGGACATAGAAATTGGGGTGCTACCGGATGGTAAGGACAGAAGGGGAGGCGCTCAAGACAGATGTGGCACCGCCTTTAACGGACAACGGATATTCCCCCGGAACATTGCTTTCGCACCCTCCAGACGAGGCAGGGGTCGCTCCCGGAACGTGGGCTCCTACCCTCCTGGAACTAAGCCTTCAGGCGTGGCAAGAGTCGCTCCTAAAACTTGACCGCCTCTGAGCGTAGCGTTGAAGGCGTCCTCTCTTTTGGGCAAATAGGCGGCCCAATCCATTCTGCCGGTCTAGAAACTGAACAGAGACCCGTCAATTCGGAGACAATGAGGCCGTAGCTGTAAAAGGTATGTAAGTCTCCAGGAACCTGCCGGCTATTTAAGTCTGCAGAGTACAAGACTATGATGAAAAAAGAAAAAAAACAGTTAATAGTGCCTGCAATGGGCTCATAAAAGCAACCAAAAAAGTTCCAGCCGGTCCCCTAATCGCAAAATAAAACAAAACAAAACAAAAAAACCTGGGACTCGATTCTCAGCGACACTCTCTGCTCTAACCAGGTTCCATCCGGTTCTCGAGAACTTAGCGGCTCGACTCTCCCAAACATCTTAACTCCCGGCCTTATATTATCTCATTTATGCAAATTAATGCGCATTCGAACCTACTGATTCGTTGCCTTCTCCTCTTCCATCGCTCGGGTTTCGAGTTCACACATGCAGCGCACCTCCAAGACTGCAGTCACATTCAATTCTCACTACTGCATCCCCCCCCCCGATCTCATGATCATAAACTGGGTAGTGAAGTAGTATCCGGCGTTGCTAGACACAGCTAGCGCTCTAAACTCCTGCTAGACACAGCTAGCGCTCATACTCTCCGGCAAAGACAGATACTACTTAGCAAAATGGGACTACACGGCTAGACACAGACATTAATTTTTAAATTTCTCATTTAAAACGACTTTAATTGTATTCTCACCAAAATAACTATCGTTCAAAAACGACACCTTTTTTCTCCTTTTCAGCACACACCTCCAAACACCCGGGCAACACCGGACTGAAATGCTAGTATATCTATAAATGTAAACGTGTCTGTGTACATTTCCGTACGCAATAACTCTGTCAATTTTTAGTCTACAGACTCGAAATTTTATATACAGAGTACTGAGATTTGGGAGAATCTACGTGATCGGTTTTCGGCCAGAAATGTGTCTGTTAAGGATTCAAATTTAAACGATTTGACCTTTGAGAACCCTACCAAACTCCTCCTACAATTTGGGGTCTAAAC
This sequence comes from Euprymna scolopes, assembly GCF_053919585.1. Taxonomy (NCBI): domain Eukaryota; kingdom Metazoa; phylum Mollusca; class Cephalopoda; order Sepiida; family Sepiolidae; genus Euprymna; species Euprymna scolopes. The sequence goes on from NC_136518.1 coordinate 69,297,692, forward strand.
ACTTGAAATTTTAGATATAGATTCCTTGGACATAGATCTAACTTAATTTGATTTGAGGCCAAAACAATAAATTGTAAGGGGTCATAATAGGGGTCAAAGTTTAAAAAATCGAACACTTTTTTTTTTGCTCAACATACATCTCAAACTACCCGGGCAATGCCGGACACCCATGCTAGTATAATACAATACTTAATGTGTGTGTGTGTGTGTGTGTGTGTGTGTGTGTGTGTGTGTGTGTGTGTTTGTGTGTGGTCACGAATAGGCTCCTATATGGTTGACTATTTAAAAAAAAACTGATTGCATATAATGATAGAAGATGTATCGAGACACAGGAATGGGTATGTTTGATCTGGCAGAACGGATGTTTATTAAAATTGTGGGGTCTGCGTTCGCGCCTGGTTCACAAAGTATGGAAATAAAAAACTTTAAATTAAAAAAAGCGTTTACAAGTGTTTCTGATGTAGATGTGCATAAGAATACTTTGATAAGTATGAGTTTACTTAAATAGGGATGGTATAATAAAATTGTGGGGCCTGCGTTCGTGCCTGGCCTCCATTGAATGGAAATAAGCACAAACTTTAATACAGACTTTCCATATCTATCTGCGTAAGTATACTTTGATAATTATGTTTCAGTTTGAAGAAATATGGTATAATAAAATTATGGGATGTTCGTACGCACCTGACCTCCATAGAATGGAAATATGTCACAAAGTTTAACAAGGTTTTTTTTAATATAGATCCACAGAATATTGTGATAAGTGTTTCAGTGTGAATGGTATGGTATAATAAATTATGGGGTTTATCTATTTTATTTTTACTTTCATCATATTTTACTTTGGTTTTGATACCCCCAAATTCAACCAAAATTTAGAACCTTTCCTTTTTATAACCTATCATACTTTCATAAATCAGAGTCCATTTTCTGTGGGCTGTTGTTGAACCCAGTCAACGACGGGTACTTTTGCTAGTATATATATATATATATATATATATATATATATGTATATATATATATATATATATATATGAGTGAACGTGTCTGTGTCTGTGTGCGCCTGTGTACATTGCCCTACGCAATAACTCTGTCAATTTTACATTTACAGACTCGAAACTTGATATATAGGGTACTGAGATTTAGGAAAATTCATGTGATCGGGCCTCGGCCAGAAATTTCGCTGTTCACGGGTTAAAGTTCAACGTTTTGACCTTTGAGAACTCTACCAAACTCCTCCGACAATTTTGGATCTAAACACTTGACATTTTAGATATTTGTTCCGTGGACATGGATCTAACAATAACTTGATTTGAGCCCAAAACAATAAATATTAAGGGGTTATAATAGGGGTCAAAGTTAAGAAAATTACCGTTTTTTTTTGTTTTTTTTTGTCAGTATACATCTTCAAACACACGGGCAACGCCGGGCCGAAATGAAAGTATATCTCTAAACGTGTCTGCGTGTGTCTGTGTACATTTCCTACGCAATAACTATGACAATTATCAGTCTATAGACTCGAAATTTGAATATACTTTGAAAAAATCTATGTGATCGGTGTTCGGCAAGAAATTTGGCTGTTAAGGGGTCAAAGTTCAACGATTTGACATTGGAGAACTCTACCAAACTCCTCCCACAATTTGGGGGTTAAACACTTGAAATTTTAGATAAAGGTTTCTTGGATATAGGTCTTACTTAATAACTTGATTAGAGCCAAAAACAATTAATGTTAAGGGGTCATAATAGGGGTCAAAGTAAAAAAAAAATGGACCGTTTGTTTTTTGTTTGTTTTTTTTTTTGGGGGGGGGCTCAGCATATACCTCCAAACATCCGTGCAATATATATCTATAAAAGTGAAAGTGTCTGTCTGTGCGTGTGTCTGTGTACATTTCCATACTCAATAACTCTATCAATTTTAAGTCTACAGGCTGGAAATTTGATATACAGGGTACTGAGATTTGGGAAAATCGATGTGACCGGATTTCGGCCAGAAATTAGGCTGTTAAAGGATAAAAATTCAACGATTTGACCTCTGATAACTCTACCAAACATCTCCGACAATTTTGGGTATAAACACTTGAAATTTTAGACATGAGTTCCGTGGACATGGATCCAACTTAATAACTTAATAATAATGCAATAATGCGCCCAAATATATTTTTTTAATATGGAGTCAAAGTTTAATAATGCGCCCAAATATATTTTTTTAATATGGAGTCAAAGTTTAAAAAATTTACCGCTTTTTTTTTTTTTCTTTTTTTGCTCAAGATACACCTCCAAATACCCGGTCAACGCCGAGCTGAAATGCGAGTACATATATATTTATATAATTAGATATATATATATATATATATATATATATATATATATATATATATATATATATATATATATATATATATACCTTCTCATTTTTTACTTTTACCTCTGAAGACATAGAAAGGAAACTCCTCTGTCTGCAGAAAAAAATTGTAATTGTCCAAGTTAATATTTTGTAGTTTTAAAGTTTAAAAAAAAACATATTCAGGTCTACTAACATATTGAGCACTTTTTATCCTGTTTTTACCAAATATACCTTATTGCGCCAAATCCCGGGGTAATTACGCCAACTAAAGTAGTGCTCTATAAATGCGTGGTTGCGAAAAGAGAACTTTTATCTAATTGCCGCAATTACCCCGGACGTGGCCCAATTACTTCAAAATACAATACCTCCAAGCATATATATATATATATATATATATATATATATATATATATGATGATTGCAACGTCTTGTCAGACGAGTGCCACTCCCTCAGACATTTAAAATCCATGAGCCCAAATGCTTGAGGGAGTATCTATACAAATATGATGTTACAGAGTCTTAGCTTTGTACGACAGCTAAGTCTCTCTCTCGGTTCAAAATGTTAAAATCCAGCAACAAGCAATAGCAAGATAGCCAGCAACAAATTAAACTGCAGACCAGCTTAATGCGGGTAATGGTCTTCCGCTTTATGGTGTTTAAATCAGAGATTTGCTTCTCCTAGAAAGGCTGCCTTCACCACGGCTTACGGGAGCCCTCTCCACCCCAATACACACACACAAATATACACGGTGCTAGTTGGCCGTTGACCCAGAAAAAGAGTTCATTCGCCCTTTGGAAGGTCTTGTTTTTAATCCTTCAGGGAGACTAGCCGCCCTCCTCACCAAACAAGTCTGGTGGGGGAACCAGTTTAGTCGCCGGTGACCCGACCATGAGGCAGGTAGTACTGGGTTACATGGTACCAGTAGCACATGACATGACCTGACACATGACCTGATATATATATATATATATATATATATATATATATATATATGCATATATACATACATATATATATATATATGATATGTGTGTGGGTGTGATTTAGTTTGAGCAGAATAATATATCGACATCAATATAGACAGATATAACTGCAATACCGATAGACACACATCACACATAAAAATAATAAAAGACAATACAAATATAAAATCCGCACATTTCCTTCTCTCTTTCTCTCGCTGACGTTTGTCAATCAAAGCCTTTTCGCGTTTCGCAATCCTTTCTCTGTTGATATTTGAATTGTTCAAAAGCAACATTTTATTTGAGGATGACCGCAGAAATGTTTGAACTGGAAGCCATAAGTATCGATCTCATCGTATCACCGTCAGCGATCCATTGATTTTTATTCGTGAAAATCGACGACTGCGCAGCAGAGCAATCCGTGAAAATTGCACCACGTGGGCGTTAATGGGTGCGTATACAAAAATGCGTTGATAACGTGAGAGTAGGGGTGAATGGGATGGTCACGTGGTTTTGCATGTAATTCAACGTAATTGAATTTGGCTACCAACATGTATCAAGTTGAAGTATTGTAAGCTATCTAGGTATTAATATCTTTCTCGATATAAACGTACGTAGATAATGTATATCTCTATCTCTACAATTATATAAATGCAACTTTGTGTGCATGTGTGTGAGTTCGTTCCTTATAGACTCCGAAACGGCTGAACAGAGTTTCTTTAAAATCTACAGAACTTTATAAAATCTGGGACTGATCTTAGTTAAGTTTTTTTCTCAGAACACACCCGATAATTTCCGTCGATCGATAAACTAAATCGTTAATTAGGTTAATCTATTATCGGTAAAACCATTTTTCCATGTAATCGCTTAGCAACAATGATAGAACAACGGGACGTGCAAATCCTATTGTGGGTAAATTGATAGCGTTATTTTGTTGTTGTTGTTGTTGTTTTTTGTTTTTTTCTTGCATGACGTGGTCTGTGGGTTCAAACTCCGCACGTAAATGTCTTAATTTTTTTTATTATCTGCAAAGAATTTTTAAGACCTGAAAATTTACGTAATTTTCTTTCTTTTTTTCTTTTTTTTACACAAATTGCTTAATGTTTTTTTTTTTTTTCATTAATTGGAAAGAAGTTTATATAAAATAATTTTATAAAGTAACAGTAGGTTCTCTAGAATGCAATGAAGAATAACCTATATTTCGAACTAAGTTACTGCATTGAGACATATGAAGCTATCTCCCGGGCGATTTCACGGATTTCGCTGAAAATAAAATATAGGAGTGTGAAATATCCCTTGATCATCATTTAACACCGGGCAACGTCGGGTCTAACTGCTAGTGAAAATATATGCAGGGTGTCACAAAAGAAGCTGACGGATTTGAAATTTAAATTCAACTGAAAGTACCTCTCTGCGATAAATAGCGACTCCTTGATGGTGTAACGACTTATAATGACTTTAGTGGAGTAGATGCTCTGACATCTTTTTTCGCTAGTTTGATGCTTCTATTGTTCTATCTTTTATTTCACCAATTCAGCTTATTTTGGGACACCCTACACACACACAAACACACACACACACACACACACACACACACACACATATATATATATATATATATATATATATATATATATATATTATAAAGCTGAATGTCTGTGTGTGTGTGCGGGTGTATGTGCCTGGTCAAGAATAGGCTCCTATATGGTTGACTATTTTAAAAAACTGATTACATATAATGATAGAAGATGTATCGAGACACAGGAATGGGTATGTTTGATCTGGCAGAACGGTGGTTCATTAAAATTGTGGGGTCTGCGTTCGCACCTGGTCCACAAAGTACGGAAATAAGAAATTCAAAAAATAAAAAAGACGTTTACAAGTGTTTTTGATATAGATGTACGTGAGAATACTTTGATAAGTATGTTTTAACTTAAATAGGGATGGTATAATAAAATTATAATATGTCACAAAGTTTAACAGGGTTTTTTTAATATAGATCCACAGAATATTGTGATAAGTGTTTCCGTGTTAACAGGTATGATATATTAAATTATGGGGTTTATCTATTTTATTTTTACTTTGCTCATATTTTGCTTTGGTTTTGATACTCCCAAAATACTCGAAGCTATCTCTTTACAACCTTTCCTTTTCATAAACTATCATACTTTCATAAATAAGAGTCCATTTTCTGTAGGCGGTTTTTGAACCCAGTCAACGACGGGTACTTTTGCTAGTATATATATATATATATATATATATATACATATATATACATATATATGTGTGTGTATGTGTGTGTGAAAATTCTGAATTAATTTATGTAGAATAACAACATAATTTAATCTTTGAGAAAGTAGTACAAATAATTTTTTGCTCTTTCCTTAATCCATGGATTTCCAGTTAATTGCTCATCTTATCAGAAGAAATGTTTTTAGCAAAATAGGCGTGGGTAATTTAATTTTTTTCTTATTAGCACATAAATTGAAAAGTATATTATTCCTTGACACAGACAAAAACGTTCCCTACCCAGTTCCCGTTCTCCCAGATCGTCAAGACCAGCAGGCATAACTCCTGGACATATTTCTTCCTACAGTTCCTGTGGATCGTGTAACAAATGCCCATTGCCCTCTATGGAATGCTGATCACGCTGTGATAATGATAGACATCATCCTAAACTCTCGACCCAAATTTGAAAAACCACTGCTCAAAACAACAGGGTAATAAAACGTGGCCGTTTGGGATGCCATCAGAAATCACATCAGAGATCCTCCATGAGGAAATATTTTCTTAGCCTGCTGAACAGTGTGCAAATGAAACCACTGAGTGGTTTTAATCGGCAATTTAAGCACATGTTTCAACAGGTAAGTTCTATAGCAAATCCCACTCTCCCCAATGGGTTACTTCTACTTGCACAGCTGGCATTGCTCAAAGGCGGCATGCATACCGCAGATTTATTCGACATATATCCAGTACAAATAGACAAACGTTTATACAAGCTAAAAGTAATTGTAAGAAGGAAATACCCACAACCAAGAGTGAATATACTGAAACCACGAGAAAACACATGGAAGCGCATGAATTAGGAACAAGTAACTTCTGAAAAGTCTGTGACAGTGAAGTAAGTGATAGGAAATCAACAATTCTACCACTTTTCAAAAATCTTGAAGTTGTTTGCACGACAAGTGAGAAGGTTAATCTGCTTGCCAGTCGGTTTGCCTGCAACTTTACTTTAACGCCAGCAAACTACTCCCTCCCAGATTTGCTTCTGCGGACAGAAACCACACTAGATAATCTGAAAATCACTCATTCTCAAATTACATGATACCATAAAAACCCCAGACACCCCAAAAATATGTGGACCTGATCTTATCTTTTTTTTACATGTTAGTTACCACTTATCAAGGCCCGAAAGCCACTCGGGGATAAGGGTTATTGTGTGTACAGTAATCAATGTGATACTATCGTGGTAATCGTTAGTATAAGAGATTTGATACAGTTAAGGGGGTGGTTTATCAGGAATTTGTTTATGTTGGACTTGAAAATTTCCAAGTTGTGGTCAGGTTGGAAACAAGCAAACGAAAGAGAATTCCACATGCGTGCACTTCTAAGAAAGAAGCTTTGTTCATGGAATCTACGTTATGATCTTATCGCGGCTGTACTATTAAAAAAATGCTCCGTCGAGGTTGCTCTAGTTCTCAAATTTTTAACAGATACCTTAATGAATTTTGCTTTCTTGACTGCTGGAAAATCGCTTCTGTGATACAAGTTTACAAGGATTCTGGCAAAATATTTGACACATTAAATTATCGCCCAATATCCTCCTCACTCTTTTCGCCAAAATATTTGAGTCCATAATTAATCAAGCTCTAATCTACAACCTCTCATCTGCTAAACTTTTGTCCGACTAACAGCTTGGGGATTATACTGCAGATATCCTAACTGTAATCTCTGAACGTATATACCATGCACTGAATAAGGCAGCGGAGGCTAGGGTAGTAGCCCTCGATATATCTAAGCCTTTGACAGTGTATGGCGTAATAGTTTACCTACCTAAATCAGATCCTATGGTATTACTGGACGAATATTTTACAAAGTTAAATCTTTCCAAAGTAAGAGAAGAATCCAGGTTTTCCTACATGGTCATACGGCCAAACAATATGATATAAATGCGGGTGTACCTCAGAGGTCGATCCTTGGACGTTCATTATTCCTGAGTTTTATAAATGACCTTCCTCATAAAAGTGTCTCTGTAATCGGTATATATGCTCGCGACACCACGCTCTAGGCACGAGGGGAAAACGAATAAACACGTATCAAAGATAATGGGGAAACCCTTAGAGGTAGAATGGTGACAGAGCAAAATATGTACTCTCCTCTAAGGCCACACTAAATAGACGGAAGCACATAAATATGCTTTATATATGTTTCAACAAGAGAAGGCTTGCTGGATGGTAGAATCCATTAATAATGTAATAATATAGATTCTCTCGCTTAACTCGAGAAATGAAAGTATATAAATAATTAAAAAGTAATTCAATAGCAAAAATATATACACAAAATAATTTGGCAAATATAAATAAACACATGATATAAATAAAAACATGACATATCCTACACCATTATATTATAAGATAGGAGCTTGGTAAAGAATATTTTATAATAAAACTAGCCTGGTTGTCCGGCGTTGCCCCGGTGTGTGGCGGTGCGTGCTGAGCAAAAAAAGAAAAAGTGGTAGTAGGCAGGCAGGCTCGAACCCATACCGCGAAGGAAGAAATTAATGTGAAAATAAACGTAATGTCTTTGCCGATGCGTCCATCGCCAAATCAGGAGTGGCGAAGGTTTAAATTAAGGCTAGCCAATCGAAAAAGGGGATAACTTTCCAAAATATCCGCAAAAAAGCGACCCTCATTGTAGAAATGTGACCAGTTGAGGGTGAAGGAATTAATGTTTTTAGCTATTTTTTTGTTATTTGTCGTCCGAAGGGCCGAGGGCAAAACGATATCGATCCCGTGAAAATCCGCCGCTTCAGTCAAAAGTTTTAGGCAGACATACAAACATACATACATACACACATTTAAACAGACAAGTGAGATATATATTATAGATTAACCAATAAAGACGGTCTAAGTATGTTGTAATAAAAACTCATACTGAAAATATATGTGAAAAGTATTAACTAAATAGAAAAAAAAACGATTTTAATTGAAGGGGAAATAACTATGAGAAACTTTTAGTAGGTTATGCCCTTGAATACTGTGCAATGCATAAAAAATCTAATAACAGATTAACTCCCCAATAGAAACTAAGAATGACCCTTCAATGAGTAAGTCTAAATAACTTTTAATATACATTAGGTATTAATTTTAATTCACTCATGCTTTTAAATACAGACTTGTTGTAATCCGTAACTAAAATAAGCAACAGTTTTAGTTTTATGGACACTTAACAATTTACTTATAATTGACACTTCTAATCATTAACCCCGATTGTTAATACTCTTGTAGAGAAACATCGCAACCTTACGCAAGACTACGAATTGTCTAATTTAACAATAGGTAAATACTGACATTTTTTCTTCCTATTCACTTTTTCGTACAATATATATATATATATATATATATATATATATATATATATATATATATATATATATTTTATCTTAACTAGTCGTTCGAGTTTTTACTTTATTGTCTATTCCTAAAGCCACAACAACTGGCAATAATGTATTCGAAATAACAACGCGATATTACAAGGACCCACCTAAACAGCATCAACCTTGACAGTAAGTATTCAGACGAGCAGGATATTGTTCCAACACCTCTAACAACGAATCATTCAGAGAACTAACCCTTTTAAAGAGAAGGGAACAACTTAATGTTGTTTTTCTAGAAATATCTAGAAAATAAAAGAAATTATAAATGAAAAATTACGTGGGTTGATTTTTGGGGATTGAACTAAAAAGTGAGTTATTGCTTTTTGTTTATTTTCTGCCATGGAAAAAGGTAAGTTTAAATCAAGAAAAAGAGATGAGTGATTGGTTTTTCTCGGTCGACCTGAGGAAATACACAGTCTTGAAAGAAGAAACAGTTACGTAGAAAATCGTAAATTACTTTTACTCGTTAAAAGTCATATTCAAGTTTTAAGAAAACATAGCGAACTTAAAATCGACTATGGCACAACTATGGAAATGCTAATTGGAACAACAACAGAAATAAGGAGAAAGATTTTAAAGATTGCTACGGAAACAAAAAGATAAAACAGACTTATTACTATAAACTTTTACAAAAAAATAAAAATAAAAAGTAATATAGCATTCTCACATAACGCAATCTGGATCTTATTGGCAGTTTCATTTACCCGTCTTATTATCTCCTACATAAACCCCTTTTTTCGTATTTCTTCTAAAACACTTCTTCCTATTACTAACAACCACTTCTGTAAGGTCTGTCAAGGTTGTAAGATCATAAACATGGTCGAACATCCTAAACATATGTAGCCAAATAGATAAAACGGTAATAAAAAAATAAAACATATATTTGCTCTGCATTAGTATTGAGCTCTCTCTTCAGGTTTTTACTAATTACCAGTTTTACCATATATATATATATATATATATATACATATATATATATATATATATATATATATATATATACTATAATCATGTTTCTTTGTTCGCGTTATACTTTATTTTTGACGTCAAAACATGCATATAACTGTTCATATATATATATATATATATATATATATATATATATATATATATATATATATATATATATATATATATATGAACAGTTATATGCAGTTTTATATATATATATATATATATATATATATATATATATACATAAATTTATTTCCACAGCTCTCATTGCCAGGTGACGGTATATTGTAAACACGCACAGACGGATTGTGTTAAATGGTATTATCATTATTATTTTTTAATTTCCTATTTTCTTCCGAATTAGTCAACCGGGCAACTTATTCCTCGTAATATATTGTGATTAATAGGGGATTGATTCTATAATAATACATACGCAATCTACATAAATTAAAATCCTTAATCTTATTGCACGCCCGGGCAACGCCGGATGTCCATCTAGTATATATATGTATATATATATATATATATATATGTGTGTGTGTGTGTGTGTGTGTGTGAAGTTGGTGCAAAATAATGTCATTTTTTTTTACGTTTAACCATATATATACATATAAACAACATTATTTTTGCACCAAAGCATTCAAAAGATTGGACAGTTAAAGGCGCGTTTCTCATTTTTATTTACTGTTTAATTTTTAATTTTTCGTTTATATGTGTATATGTACTGTGTGCATGTGTGTATGTGCGTACTTATATTTAAAACAGGCGTGGCACCTTCTCATTGGCTATACCTCCTCCTCCTTCTCCTCCTCTTCCTCCTCCTCCTCTTCCTTCCTTCTTTTTCCATTCCTCTTTTCCCCGTCCATGCTCATACTTTCACTACACCGATGAAAACTGAAGGATCGATCGAAAATCATGTACTTGTAAAAAAAGTTTTTTTACATTTTCTTTCATAATATTATTTTGTATTCCTGCACGTCACCAATTGAAAACGAACAAAGAAAAGTTATACGCTTATATACTTTTCGTATTCCTTTTTATCCATTTCCATTCATATATATATATATATATATATATATATATATATATATATATATATATATATGTATTTATATTTATATATATACTAGCGAGGGGTACCCGGCGTTGCCCGGGTGTTTGGAGGTGTGTGGGGGGGTTAAAAAAAAGTAAGTATGAGGATCGAACACGAACCCTTGAGGCAAAGTTGTAAATTAAAGTGTGAAAAAAAAACGTGCGACGTTAACCATTGCCCCACCGCGAGATGCTAACGGAAACACGTTTGAATTTATTTAATTACTTGGATTTTGCAGGTGCCCGTTTTAATGAGTTTATGAGGTCAAGTTTGACTGCGGGATGGTATTCATTTACTGCTGAACGCTCCCCCCAAGATGTTATAGGAAAAAGGCTAACCCACAGCGGCGAGCGACAAATATTGGATATTTATCTTCCCGAAATCGAGCAAATTAAATAGACAGGCGAGCTTCGTTGTTAACTGTGAGATATTACGATTTATATGTGATATAAAAAGTTTTAAAAAGTTGTGAAGCGACCGACCGCTTCTCTGAAAAAAACCTTTTGTAGACATACAGAAAAAGCGAACACACATACATTAATACAGTTTCGCTTTTATATATATAGATATACACAGCATCCTTAATATATATATATATATATAAAAGATATCATCCTTAATATATATATACATATATATATATATATATATATATTACTGTTTTAAAAATAATAAAATAATAAATAAATAAAATTGTTATATACGTCCAAACAAATTAAAAAGGGCGAAGTAAATAAAAAAATGAGCTTCGAGGCGGAGCCAATATTAACCGTGTTTATCGCTTGAAAAAACAACAATAACAAATCTCTCTCTCTCTCTCTCTCTCTCTCTCTCTATATATATATATATATATATATATATATATATATATATATATATATATATATATATATATTTATTTATTTACTTAGAAAGTCGCCCTTTCATTTGTTTGGACGTATATAACAATTTTATTTATTTATTATTTTATTATTTTTAAAACAGTAATATATATATATATATATATATATATATATATATATATATATATATATATATATATTAACGGTAATGTATGTATCGATTCAGATTTGAATTCGCATGAGTTAAGCCACTCTATGTCAACAGTAATGTTTACTTTCCCATTTAATTAATATTCGGTGCGATGTATTGGTTATGTTTCTAACCTTTATCTCTACTTGAAATCAAAATTTAATCCTCTTTTATTTTGAATAAAAAAAATAGCTTACTGACTTCATCGCCCAGGCTATAAGTCGTCCGAGTACCTTCGCATATACTTTAAAACTTGCATAGGTGATGATGTTAATGACGGATTTGTTCGCATTCGTGCCATCTGAAAACTTGCCAAGTCGATTAACAATAAACGAGTTAGAAACAGCAAAGGTGCCAGTAGATTCCATCATTACTTTATTTGTTTTCTTTCTAAAATGTCATTTTGTAAGTTAGTGCAACTACTTACCAAACTTTAGACATACACGAAAGAAACTAACAGACAGCTATTACCATCTATATATTAATACGATAGTGTGGGTGTTGTTTTGTGTGTCATAAGTTTTGGTTTTGGTTTCGACAATAGCTAATGCAACTTAAATCATCTAGTTTTTTTTTGTTTGTTTGTTTTTTTGTAAATAATTTTATCAAAAAATCTTCAGAAATTCTGGTTTCGGTCTCGATTATGGCCGCAGAAACTCAAGTTATATATATATATATATATATATATATATATATATATATATATATATATATATATTCATAAGTTTTATTACTATATTATGCACCCAAGTAGTAGTTTTTGAAATCGCAACTTTAGAATATATAAAAATCGATAGAACATTAAATCTATAATAATATGTCCGAAATCTGCAAAAATTAAAATATCATATTTAAGCGTATTTTATGGTCGGGATTTACCGGGCGTTCGTACTAGCTAAGATAAACACTTTCGCAGCATTAATAAAAAGGTTACAATAATATCAGAGGGTCTCCATTTACGCTGAACATCTACAGAATGCTAACATCAATATATTACATATGAATCATTCCCCTGTGGAATTTCCACAGGTCCCGCTAGTTAATGAAAAATATTTTTCGTAGGAAACCTCCACAAGGTAATATAGCTTACTTTTCTTCTATAATTAATTCGTGGGAAATTCCGTTAATAATGGAAATTGTAATCAAGGTCTTTACCGCAATTTGTCACGGATTTAGTAAGTATTAATATCTTATAATACAAACATCTAAATGTTATAATAAGATCACTTACAACTGACTTAGTTTCAAACGTAATTCAATATTCAAATAAAGGATGTTGTTAGTTTATTACCAACTAATGTTATATAACGAGGCCCCTGGTTTTAATCGAAAAATGTTTCAGTAACATCTTTGATGTCTCACATGACCCTAGAACGGAAGTTGAAAAAACGCCGCAACCTCTGGAAGGAAATTGTCTTTCTCGTGTGTAGTAATACGTCAACAAGAGAAAACATGTCTAAAGCGCTGTTACTAATTAAGACTAGGCGCGCACAGCGCAATTAGTTGTAGCGGAACAAGCTGTCCGACTATCTTGATATTTGTTCTGTTGTTTACTCGTGTACACAAAAGTAACAGTCATACTGATTTTCCTGTGGCTGTTATACTATTGGTAATACTAATATAACACGTCTGACTAATAATTTAATTAATTACTGCCTTCCATAGTTGCCGTTGTCTCACCACGTTGTTGGCTAAGTAAGCCAGCTTTGAGTATGATTGAAACCGTTATCTTCAGACAATACTCACCTGGAACCGTAGAGATTCAACGTCTCGATCCACTGCACCCCGGCCCCAACGGGCGATCAGTGTTGGAATTTTTTTTTTTTTTTTGGTCTTATAAATTTACGTTTATTTATTATCTAACCTTCTATGGTAAGGTCTGTACCGAATAGCATGGTATTTAATTGGAATTCATTATTGAGATGAGTGTTATTTATTAATTTATTTATTGCGGAATATTATCTCAATAATGAGTACCAATTAAATAATATATACGTCTGACTAAGTTTGGAACAAATTTTATTTTAGTTCAGTCGATGTTCGCAGAAATCATGGTGTCCGCTTTCTAGGGATAATATTTGATCACTTTATGAGATAAATAAATATTAGAATATTACATTAACATTTCCGTTCATTTAAACACTGAGTTTGTAAAGCTGCAAACATTAATTTTCTATCCACAATCGACCATTTTAATATGTTATAGTAATATTTCTTTGGTGTTACTGGATTGCAGAACAGGAAATTATCTACTTTTGTGGAGGATCTAACTTCCTGCTGTAATTTGAGGTAATATTATTTTATTATTATTAATTTTAGCCAGTGTTGATTAGCTAGACATTAATCTTATTTGGGCTGTGAATAGTACCTATTTACAATGCCTCCCCACGGGACAGAGTTAGACACCAGGGTCGTTTTTTAATGTGGAGAAAAGGAACAAAAATAAAAATTGTCTCAGTCGTGAAAGAGTTCTCCTCTACTGACAGAGAACAAGAAATTGAAGTGTAGATCTGAATAACAGATACTACACTTTGATCTTGACCCGTTTCGAATATTAAGTCACAGTTTACTTCAAGGAAAAATTTTCCTTATACTAAGTTGTCTTGACAAAATCCATGTATAGAGAGACGCTAGACACTCGAGAAAAGTGTCTAGTAGATTTCTGAATTTTTTAAATGAGATGTGAATGCTTGTGTTGATTAATCGGACTATTATTCTCATCTTTGGTGTTATTAGCACAACGTTTCAGTCGCTGAAACTTGTGACCTTCTTCGGGTGTTGAAAACATGGTACTTTTTCTGCTAAGGAGAAGAGGGTTGGTTCTGCATTAAAAGAAGTCGAAACTTAAAGAGGCAGCACATAAAAAGAATAATAACATACTTAGTCATCTCTGTATAAAACTACACTACATTTAGACGCCCCTAATCACAAAATCACAGAAAAAAAACAGACATACGCCCAGCCTAAGGGAGGTAACTTCCCCAAAACAATAAAAAAAAATCTCTTTTCCTAAGAGATGCTCTCCCCTGGCTTTTTTTAAACAAAAATACGCATGGCCATCGATCTTCTGTTTCGTAAAAGATTGGTCCCTAATATTAACAATTAGTATAAATATCTCGAAAAATTGAGTCATAGGAAAGCTTTAAAAATATCTTAGTGACCCCAGAAGCTTAAACCTACGGACCAACCCTCAAACCCACCGTTCTGAATTCGTGTAGTGCAGAGCCAACCTTCTTTTCCTTAGAGAAAAAGAAGCATGTTTTCAACACTTGAAAAATCTCATTTTTTTTTCCTTGGAGTCCCCCCCCCCTTGTATTTTTTTAACAAAAATATGCGTGTTGATATAGACCCTCTGTTTCGTAAAACATTTTTTCACTAATATTAACAATTAGTATTGATATCCTGAAAAACTGAGATCATAGGAAAGCCTTTAAAAATATCCCAATGATCCCTGAAGGTTGAAACGTCTTTATGATCTACGGACCCACCCTCAAACCGACGGTTTCGAATTCTCGTAATGCAGAGCCAAACGTTGTGCTAATAACACTTAAGGTGAGAATAATAGTCCCATTAATCAACATAACCCAAGCAGGGTCTAGTAGGTGTTTA
The DNA here is from genome assembly GCF_053919585.1 of Euprymna scolopes. Taxonomy (NCBI): domain Eukaryota; kingdom Metazoa; phylum Mollusca; class Cephalopoda; order Sepiida; family Sepiolidae; genus Euprymna; species Euprymna scolopes. Next base: position 69,313,337 of record NC_136518.1, read on the forward strand.
ATCTATTTTCAGAATGCATTAACAACAAATTTAACAAATCAAATATTGCATAAAAATGGCACCATTATATTTTTTCCTATCTATACAAACATATCCTCGCCATGGCACATCAGAAAAAAGAAACGATATTTTTCTGATGAAGCATCTGTTTTAATCGAAATATAGAATTATATTAAAATAAAAAAATACTTTGCTGATCAAAAGAGTTTCTGCACTTGTTTGGTTTTTAAACCGTTAAATTTTGAATAATAATAATAATAATAATAATAATAATAATAATTATTATTATTATTATTATTATTACTACTACTACTACTATTATTATTATTATTATTGTTGTTGTTGTTGTTGTTATTGTTATTGTTATTATTATTATTATTATTATTATTATTATTATTATTATTATTCGACCGCAAGGAGCTTTCACACAGGTCATCCAAGATCTCTTTTTGAAAACAACCCGTGGTGTTCCCTGGAGGCTGAGTGGCAAATAGTCTTCCCAGACTTCTAGTACTCTCCCCCTCTTTCGATAACATTTCCAAATGAATTTGCGTAATCGCAAAAGCCGCTTACTATTAATGTCTCGCTGGCAGCGGCCATTGGTCTCCACTGGAATTTGAGCGGCAATAAGCCTCCCCAAGGTCCCAAATCTCTTCTGACTTGTCAAGCGGAGGTCTGGTCAGTGCTCTTTCCTCGGTCCTTCATCAATCGATTAATCATATTTACTTTAAACAGGTCTATCATAATTTAATTTAGTTATCAAGAACCGACATTTTATTTCCAGTGTAATCTTAGTTCCCCTCGTGACGAAGATAATTACACCTTCTGGGTAATCTATCGCGATTGTCCACTCGTTAGAAATACGCTGCTTAGAACATTAAACGAACGATATCAGGGAATTATAAGAGGACACAAAAGAAACAATACAAGCACGCAGGACGAACCCTCAAGAAAGCAGCGGCGTCAGTTCTGTCTGTGACAATTGCCTCCAAAACATTTCGAAGTGATTCCACAGAACTGGTTAATCGATAAGCTTTGTCCTTTGTCAACGAACAGTGCTAGAACGATGCTGGATTGAATCTACACCCCGGCCTGATCACGTGGAAAGATATGTTATCCTTTAATCCATTAAATTAATTCAACGTTAATCCTGATTAGTTCTGTACGACTTATAGGATTCGGCTTTAATTAACATTATGCTATTCTATCCTATTGTGTCAATGCAGGAACTCTTTCCTATAATACTGATAAAAAGAGAGAGTTGCTATGACCAAACCAGAATCCGTGTCTTTTAATAAACTCTTTCTGTACTATCTCCAAATTCATAGACTTTTAATAAACTCTTTCTGTACTATCTCCAAATTCATAGACTTTTAATAAACTCTTTCTCCAACTTTTTTTTTTTTTTACACAGTGATCACCACTTATCAAGGCCCGGAAGTCACTCAGGGATAAGGGTTATTGCAAGTACATTACGTTATTCCAATTAGTTGGATTCCTCACACTACTGTTCTCATCCTGAATGTGATTTTTACAACATTCTGGTCGATGTAACCTCAGACTTTCTTCAGTTGTATCTTGTTGAACTCTGAAATGTTTCTGTCGAACTCAAATAAATCTAATCAATCTAATAAATTCATAACTTTTACTATTTTGTTTACGAAAACCGCCGGCCTATACCGAGCGAACGGACCTCATTACAAAAGAAAAACGACAAAAATAAATTCATAGATTTTACTATTTTTTATTAATTACTTTGCTTTTACTACTTTTTTGATGATTTTTATGTTTTGTTTAACATAAGATCCACCTCAATTGTCTTTAAATTGACAAATTTATAGTTTTCACAGTATGCTGATTACGAAAATCCCGATTATATTTTGCTTACACAAGTAATTTTCGTCATCTAAAGATGCGCACGCCATAAACAAACCTAATTTTCTGCGGCCGACGTGTTTCTGTGTCCGTGTGTTCGTGTGTTGGTCATATACCTAAATTTTGCCGTGTAACAGTTATTGTAAATAGCAGAAATTCAATTAAAAACGAAATGGACTAATGTATTTTATTTCGTATATGAAATGTCCGATGTGTTTTGTCAGCATAATCAAATAAACAGAAACGCAGCAATGTACTCATAGGGAAAAATTGGTATCATTGCGACGCCATATTTGAATGGTATGTTAGCGTTCGTTTATGATAAGGACACCGTTAATCCTAAATATAAGAATGGGCAGCGCTTAGCTAATCACAATGGCCGGAATAAGACTAGGGGGGCTTTATTATTTGTGAATGGACAAATGAAAAGCGTATGTTATGTGTATGTATGTAAGTGATAACCAATTAATGGTCCATAGTTGAATATCTGCAATTACATTATTATTATTATTATTATTATTATTATTATTATTATTATTATTATTATTAAATGTTATTAATGTTGTTGTTATTATTATTATTAAATGTTATTATTAATGTTGTTATTATTATTATTATTATTAAATGTTATTATTAATGTTATTATTATTATTATTATTATTATTATTATTATTATTATTATTATTATTATTATTAATTCACTAGGAGTTTTTACGCAAGCTATTTTCAGAGGTTTCTCTTATAGTATTCCAATATAATGTGCTTAATATGAACAGTGAGTATTCTATGATTTGACACAGACACGCTCGACTGGCGCCTACTACTGTATCGGATATCTTAATCTTATACCTCATAAACATCTGAAAACGAGCCAAGCATTATCATTGTAAGAAAAAAGGAACTTGACTTTTTCTGATGAAAAATTTGTTTTGAATCGAAATATCGAAATTAATTTAAATAAATAAATACTTATTGACTCAAATTCTGCACTTGTTTTGTTTTTAAACCGTTAAATTTTGAATTATTTATATTATTATTATTATTATTATTATTATTATCATTAATATTGAATCATAAGGAGCTTTCACACAGGTCATCAAAGATCCCTTCTTGAAATAAACCTGTGGTGTTCCCTCGAACTGAGTGACAAATAGTCTCCCTAGATTTTCAGTACTCTACACGTCTTTCGATAACATTTTCAAATGAATTTGCGTTATCGCAAAAACCGCTTACTATTGATATCTCGCTGTCAGCGACCATTGGTCTCCACTGGAATTTCAGTGGTAATAAGCCTCCTGAAGGGCCCAATTCTCTTCATAGTTCTCCAGCGGAGGTCTGGTCAATGCTCTCTCCTTGGTTTCTCCACCTCCCTTCACCGTACTCGGACATTTGACATCACTTTGGGGAGGGCCATGATGCGGGATGGGGAAGAAGATGGAGAACTTATTAATATGCAGCTTTATTGTTTTTGTTCCATATAATGTTTCTTCATTTTTTTTTCTCTCCAGCAGTTGGTCTGGACGGGCATGTGGTTTATGTGTGTTAGTCTCTACAGTTAAGGGTGTTCCTACATATTTCAGCTGTTTTCATTATTGCTATTGGTTTTACCTTCCCAGGCATTCCTCTGATTTCAATGTCTGCCATTTTTTTCTAAGTTTTTCGGGATTGTTCCTAGTACTCCTACTATTATAGGTATTATTTTGATTTTCTTCATCATCCAAATCCCTTTCATCTCTCTGGCTAGCTCTGTGTATTTGCTCTGTTTCTCATTTTCTTTGATATTCACCCTATGGTCAGCTGTAACAGCAATATCTACGATTCTATAGGACGTTTCTTGTTAATTATTACGACATCCGGTCTTCTTGCTAGTATGGATATATGTCCATGTCTCATAAAATTTTATGATTCGCGTTTTCAAGCACTGTTGCCGGCGTATGCTTGTACCATGTGTCTGTGCGTACGAGATACAGTCGTTTACATAATTTCCAGTTCTCATTTGGTCGTGTTTGTTCTTCTATTCCTTTTGGGCCAGTTTGCGGCATTCACTTACTATATTGGTGTATCGTTTCGTCTTTTTTTCCACAGTTTGCTGTTGTGTGTATGTGTGTGTGTGTATGTGTGTGTGGGTGTGTGTTTTCTCGATAGTTGGTCCTTTATCAAGTTATCTTGTGCTACAATTATAAGGGATTCAGTTTCTTGGTCTACGTATCCTTTTCGCATCCATATCCAAGTGTTTTTGTTACTCTCATCTTTTGTTATACGTATGAATCTTCGATGTAATGGTTTCTCTTCCCATTTTTCTTTTCTCGTTTGACTCTTTTTTCGTTTTCCTCTTTGTTTATAGAAAGCCGACGATAAGAGAGGAATGTGTGCCAGCCATGTCGGGAGCCATGTCCGGCGACATTGACATACTTCGTAGTTTGGGGTTAACTATAAGCGAAAGTAAGTAGCATTCCTTTGTGAAGTTTAGTTTTATAAGGAATACCTTTCGAATCAAGATTCGACCAACTACAGGGTGGTCACTAGAAAAGCGGGAAATTTGTCAAACGGTAATTTATTTTTATAAAAGCGAGGAAGTGGTTGTTTGTTTGTTTGTTTTTTAACCCACTCCTCTTTGAAAAGTAACGACTGCTTCAGGACTTTCTCGTTTCAAAGTTGTAACAATATTATTAAACTGATGCTTTGCAATTGCTAAAAAAAAATTGATAACACAGCTAGAAATTTTGTCTGTCCCCAAATCAGATTTTCATTTTTTGAAGAGAAGAATCCTATGCCTTTAAAAGTCTGTCGCCATCCATAATTGTGAGAATTAAGATCGAAGAAGCAAATAAATCAAACGCAAAAAAAATTTAACAAAATAACATTTATGAGCTCAAATTCCCCGCTTTTCTAGCGACCACCCTGTTATTAACACAAGAGATTTGCTTATTTCGATGAAATAAATACATCTATCTATAATGCAACCCGGATATAAGACACTCAAATATAAGAAAAACGGATATAAGAGAGATTTTTTGGTCGCAAATTAGAGCCTGTGTTAATATATAAGGTAGCCCGGATATAAGTGGAACCCGGATATAAGAGAGTATCTTATATCCGGGTTACACTGTATCTATAAAAGTAGAATGTTTGTAAGGGCACCCATCAATCTATATGCTCAACGGATTTTTGATCTACAAACTTGAAATTTGGTATATAGAGTATTCAGAAACGTCGAAAATTTTTCAATGTATTTTCATCCGGATAAAAGACTACTAAAAGAGTATGAATTGAAAATTTGGTACTCGGGGTTTATCAGATTTTTATCTGTTTGTCAACTGTTCCACGAAGTTTGAAAACAAAATACCGTGGCTGGCTGGTTTAATAGTTATCGTACTTGACTCACTGTCTTTTGGTTTTTGTTTCAATCTCAGCTCCAATATGTTTTTTTTTTACTTACAAGAAGTGAACTGTTTAGAACAAAAAAAAAACATAATACTCGCATGCACATATCTCAATTTCTTTCCGTCTTTTTTACTTCATATGCTTTAAAAGAATTTACGTTTAATACCGGGAAAAACAGGGGACATCCTCTAGTATACCTATAAACGTGAAAATGTGTGTGTAAGTGTGTGTGTGTGTGTGAATGAAGACACTCCTCGACTCACATACTCAAGACATGTAGAAAAGTCTTAATCTGTTCCCATCCGGATAAAAAGGGCTGCTAAGAGTATCAAAAAAATAGTACTCGAGGGTTATCGGATTTTTATCTGTTTGTTAACTATATTGCGACCGCGCATTCACGAATCGTTCACATTATGCTAAGAATAAGTAGGTTTGAAAACAGCTTTTAAAGATCGTGTCAAGATGACCTAACAGATATTGTACTTGAAGCACTATCTTTAATTTGTTTTCGATCTCAGCAGGAGTATTTCTTTTCATTTACAAGAAGTGGCATGTTTAGACAAAAGCATAATACTCGCGTGCATGTGTTTCAGTTTCTTTCGCTGCGTTTTGCTTAATTTAAAAAAAAAATAATTTAAAGTTACGTTTAATATCGGGCAAAGCCGGGTACATCTTCTCGTAATAAATAAATGAAAATGTTTAATTACTTTTAATCCAACGCGAATCGAATTCAAATAATTTGTGAAAGTTAACAGAGATGTGTGCTCTACAGAGCCATTCTCGTTTACATACGTAATCACTTCCTACGGTTTTAACCGTCTCCGTATGTATATATTTTTTATCTACTCTGTCGGCAGCCATTTCGTATCGAAGAATATCATTACACATAACTACTTGCGTTCTTTAGTGTCAACATTCCAAGTGGTCACTTTTTGTTGGTTTGCTTTTCATGCTTTTATTTCCCTTTTTTTTTTTTTGAATCGTTCAGACTTTCATTCTTTTTCGCTATTACTGTTTATATGTTTCTTATTCTCTCTTTTAATTTTCTTTTTTTTTTTTCATGGGCAACTTTACATTTTCCCGCCATTATTTACTTGATCATAAACCAGGAAGCGGCCATTTTATTCTCAGCACTCCAAATGAATTTCATATTAGTTTAAGATAATTCTATTAAATTTTATACGCACACACACACACACACACACACACACATATATATATGTGTGTGTGTGTGTTCGTGTGTATAAAATTTAAAGTGTGTGTGTGTATGTGTGTGTATGTGTGTATGTGTGTGTGTGTGTGTGTAACAACATGTTTGCATTATTTAGTTGTGCGTTAACGCTGTTTTCGTTGAATTATTTCTGCGCTTATTTTTCACGCATTCATCTATTAAAATATCTCGTCTTTAGTCTTTTTAATATTTACTCGGCAATCTCAATATTCTCTACAGGGTGAAAGGATAGAAGTACCACCCTAAAGAAAATAATATTGCAGATTTATTTTTAAACTTTTATTGACAAAAACAAATCAGGTAACTTGACCATGTCGTAGAGCTGGCATCTATTGAATATTGCTGTCTTCAGCACCAATCACCTCCTCGATACGGGTCCATGTATTTATTTGCTTCCTCACTTAGCAAAGTAGGCACAAAGCCGTTTTTAATGTGGAGAGAGAAGGGACAGGGGACCAACTCCCCCGAGGGGGAGCTATATAGTTACAATTAGTATGAAGGGTTTCCTCTACATGAACCAATAACTGATTGCTCTAAGAGCAATGGCCCTATATGTGGGGTCGCCCCCACACGTGGTCTTTGACAAGGGCTGTCCCCTTTTCATGTAAGTATAAAAATAGAGAGATTGGTTAAAATGAAAATGAAATAGCAATAGACGAAATTCGAACCTCGTAATTTAGGTTTAGAAATAGATTACGTGTGAGAATTTAAAAATGTAAAACAAACGATTGTTTAGAATAGAGATAAAATATTTCAAGAAAAGAATGTGAACTGTCAAGTTTGTTATGAAATTTTAAATTGAAAGAATGTAGCTTATAAGATAATGTTTTTAACATATTGGAAAAATAGGTTACTGAGTATAGGTTAAAATTCCTTTTGTAGAAATAGGAAAAGTTTTGGATACGCATGTCCAGAACACGTGAAAGAAGGCACATGTTTTAACATGTGTATGACGTCACGGAAAATAGAAAGTTAGAGGCATAGAGAAAAAACTTTAGAGTAAAAGAAAACGGTCAGAGAGACAGGGTGAGAAACTCAGAGAGAGTCTGAACGTCTAGAAGCGAGACGATCACTTTGAAACTAAAATGTGAAGCTTTGAATTCTTGATGATGGAAATCACGGCCGGTCGTGTGAAGAATAAACCTCGTCATGTGTTTTATAAAAACGTCGTCTTGTCTTATGATTCTTACAAAAAGGAAAAGTGAAATTTTATTATATATTTGTGTTATAAAATGTCTTTTCATACACATCTCGACTTCTCATATTACAATGAGAATCTACATCAGCATGTCTACACAATGTCTGAACAGTGAACACTATCTCATCATTCTAAGAGCTTCACATAGGAACACATCTATTAATCTAAGTAATGAACATTTAATATATAGGAATCGCAATAACATGAACAATCTCTTATAAACGAACAATCTCTCTAAATCTCTCTCACAAAATCCCTCTCTAAGCCTTCTACAACAGCATCTCTCTCTTATAATAAGACCCTTTAATGAAACACCTATATATAACACATGTGGTCTTTGATTGCAGTATCTACCGGAACAGATACTACACTGTGATCTTGTCACCCGGACCACGAAGGGACCGGTCGAAACTCGTTGCGCCTCGATACGGGTCCGGAACTGGGGCATGTGTTTCCACAAGCGTCGGCGTAGCTCGCCGAATACTTGCCGAATTCTCAGCGCATGGCGGTGATTAGGCTGGCTTTGGTGTTGCGGGGAGTACTACAGCGGGTTACCTTTGTAAAGGTTTGAATAAGATTTCAATGGGAGACATTTTTCACCTGTGCTATTTTATAATTAAAATGCATAAGCAATTTCCGTTCTTTTCGTTTCTTTTCTTTATTTATTCTTTTCTTTCTTTATTTATTTCATTCATCTTTATTTGTCTGTCTACAGAAATCGTTTATATTCACAAATTGAAATGAATTTGAAGCGGACTTTTAAACTCTTATATTAGAATTCTAAAAAATATTAAATATTACAGAAATATATAAAGAATTATATGTTTATTAAACAAGGTTCACTTGATTTATATAATAATTGATTTATAGAATAATTGATTTATATAATAATTGATTTATATAATAATTGATTTATATAATAATTGATTTGTATAATAATTGATTTATATAATAATTGATTTATATAATAATTGATATGTATAATAATTGATTTATATAATAAGTGATTTATATAATAATTGATTTATATAATGATTGATTTGTATAATAATTGATTTATATAATAATTGATTTATATAATAATTGATTTCTATAATAATTGATTTCTATAATAATTGATTTATATAATAAATGATTTATATAATAATTGATTTGTATAATAATTGATTTGTATAATAATTGATTTATATAATAATTGATGTATATAATGATTGATTTGTATAATAATTGATTTGTATAATAATTCATTTATATAATAATTCATTTATATAATAATTGAGTTATATAATAATTGATTTGTATAATAATTGATTTATATAATGATTGATTTGTATAATAATTGATTTATATAATAATTGATTTATATAATAATTGATTTGTATAATAATTGATTTATATAATAATTGATTTATATAATAATTGATTTATATAATAATTGATTTGTATAATAATTGATTTATATAATAATTGATTTATATAATAATTGATTTATATAATGATTGATTTGTATAATAATTGATTTTATAATAATCGATTTATATAATAATTGATTTGTATAATAATTGATTTATATAACAATAGATTGGTATAATAATTGATTTATATAATGATTGATTTGTATAATAATTGATTTATATAATAATTGATTCATGTAACAATTGATTTATATAATAATTGATTTATATAATAATTGATTTATATAATAATTGATTTATATAATGATTGATTGGTATAATAATTGATTTATATAATAATTGATTTATATAATAATTGATTTGTATAAAAATGTATTTATATAATAATTGATTTGTATAATAATTGATTTATATAATAATTGATTTGTATAATAATTGATTTATATAATAATTGATTTATAAAATAATTGATTTGTTTAATAATTGATTTATATAATAATTGATTTATATAATAATTGATATGTATAATAATTGATTTATATAATAATTTATTTATATAATAATTGATTTGTATAATAATTGATTTGTATAATAATTGATTTATATAATAATTGATTTGTATAATAATCGATATGTATAATAATTGATTTATATGATAATTGATATGTATAATAATTGATTAATATAATAATTGATTTATATAATAATTGATTTATATAATGATTGATTTTTATAATAATTGATGTATATAATAATTGATTTGTATAATAATTGATTTATATAATAATTGATTTGTATAATAATTGATTTATATAATCATTGATTTGTATAATAATTGATTTATATAATAATTGATTGATATAATAATTGATTTGTATAATAATTGATTTATATAATAATTGATTTATATAATAATTGATTTGTATAATAATTAATTTATATAATAATTGATTTGTATAATAATTGATTTATACAATAATTGATTTATATAATAATTGATTTATATAATAATTGATTTATATAATAATTGATTTATATAAGAATTGATTTATATAATAATTTATTTGTATAATAATTGATTTATATAATAATTGATTTGTATAATAATTGATTTATATAATAATTGATTTATATAATAATTGATATGTATAATAATTGATTTATATAATAATTGATTTATATAATAATTGATTTATATAATGATTGATTTGTATAATAATTGATTTATATAATAATTGATTCATATAATAATTGATTTATATAATAATTGATTTATATAATAATTGATTTGTATAATAATTGATTTGTATAATAATTGATTTATATAATAATTGATTTGTATAATAATTGATATGTATAATAATTGATTTATATAATAATTGATACGTATAATAATTGGTTTATATAATAATTGATTTATATAATAATTGATTTATATAATGATTGATTTGTATGATAATTGATTTATATAATAATTGATTTATATAATAATTGATTTGTATAATAATTGATTTATATAATAATTGATTTATATAATAATTGATTTATATAATAATTGATTTGTATAATAATTGATTTATATAATAATTGATTTATATAATAATTGATTTATATAATGATTGATTTGTATAATAATTGATTTGTATAATAATTCATTTATATAATAATTGATTTGTATAATAATTGATTTATATAATAATTGATTTGTATAATAATTGATTTATATAAGGATGTATTTGTATAATAATTGATTTATATAATAATTGATTTGTATAATAATTTATTTATATAATAATTGATCTATATAATAACTGATTTGTATAATAATTGATTTATATAATAATTGATTTATATAATAATTGATTTATATAATGATTGATTTGTATAATAAATGATTTATATAATAATTGATTTATATAATAAATGATTTGTATAATAATTGATTAATATAATAATTGATTTGTATAATAATTGATTTATATAATAATTGATTTATATAATAATTGATTTATATAATAATCGATTTATATTATAATTGATTTATATAATAATTGATTTATATAATAAGTGATTTATATAATAATTGATTTGTATAATAATTGATTTGTATAATAATTGATTTATATAATAATTGATTTATATAATAATTGATTTATATAATAATTGACTTATATAATAATTGATTTGTATAATAATTGATGTATATAATAATTGATTTATATAATAATTGATTTATATAATGATTGATTTGTATAATAATTGATTTTTATAATAATTGATTTATATAATAATTGATTTGTATAATAATTGATTTATATAATAATTGATTTGTATAATAATTGATTTATATAATGATTGATTTGTATAATAATTGATTTATATAATAATTGATTTATATAATAATTGATTTGTATAATAATTGATTTATATAATAATTGATTTATATAATAATTGATTTGTATAATAATTGATTTATATAATAATTGATTTATATAATAATTGATTTGTATAATAATTGATTTATATAATAATTGATTTATATAATAATTGATTTGTATAATAATTGATTTATATAATAATTGATTTATATAATAATTGATTTGTATAATAATTGATTTATATAATAATTGATTTATATAATAATTGATTTGTATAATAATTGATTTATATAATAATTGATTTATATAACAATTGATTTGTATAATAATTGATTTATATAATAATTGATTTATATTATAATTGATTTGTATAATAATTGATTTATATAATAATTGATTTATATAATAATTGATTTGTATAATAATTGATTAATATAATAATTGATTTATATAATAATTGATTTATATAATAATTGATTTATATAATAATTGATTTATATAATAATTGATTTATATAATGATTTATTTGTATAATAATTGATTTATATAATAATTGATTTATATAATAATTGATTTCTATAATAATTGATTTATATAATAATTGATTTGTATAATAATTTATTTATATAATAATTGATTTGTATAATAATTGATTTATATAATAATTGATTTATATAATAATGTATTTGTATAATAATTGATTTATATAATAATTGATTTATATAATAATTGATTTGTATAATAATTAATTTATATAATAATTGATTTGTATAATAATTGATTTATATAATAATTGATTTATATAAAAATTGATTTATATAATAATCGATTTATATAATAATTGATTTATATAATAATTGATTTATATAATAATTAATTTATATAATAATTGATTTGTATAATAATTGATTTATATAATAATTGATTTGTATAATAATTGATTTATATAATAATTGATTTATATAATAATTGATTTATATAATAATTGATTTATATCATAATTGATTTATAATATAATTGATTTGTATAATAATTGATTTATATAATAATTGATTTGTATAATAATTGATTTATATAATAATTGATTTATATAATAATTGATTTATGTAATATGTGATTTGTATGATAATTGATTTATATAATAATTGATTTATATAATAATCGATTTATATAATAGTTGATTTGTATAATAATTGATTTATATAATAATTGATTTATATAATAATTGATTTATATAATAATTGATTTATATAATAATTTATTTATATAATAATTGATTTATATAATAATTGATTTATATAATAATCGATTTATATTATAATAGATTTATATAATAATTGATTTGTATAATAATTGGTTTATATAATAATTGATTTGTATAATAATCGATTTATATAATAATTGATTTATATAATAATTGATTTATAAAATAATTGATTTATATAATAATTGATTTATATAATAATTGATTCATATAATAATTGATTTATATAATAATTTATTTATATAATAATTGATTTATATAATAATCGATTTATATAATAATTGATTTGTATAATAATTGATTTATATAATAATTGATTTATATAATAATTGATTTATATAATAATTGATTTATATAATAATCGATTTATATAATAATCGATTTATATAATAATTGATTTGTATGATAATTGATTTATATAATAATTGATTTGTATAATAAATGATTTATATAATAATTGATTTATATAATAATTGATTTGTATAATAATTGATTTATATAATAATTGATTCATATAATAATTGATTTATATAATAATTGATTTATATAATAATTAATTTGTATAATAATTGATTTGTATAATAATTGATTTATATAATAATTGATTTATATAATAATTGATTTATATAATAATTGATTTATATAATAATCGATGTATATAATAATTGATTTATATAATAATTGATTTATATAATACTTTATTTATATAATAATTGATTTATATAATAATCGATGTATATAATAATTGATTTGTATAATAATTGATTTATATAATAATCGATTTATATAATAATTGATTTATATAATAATTGATTTGTATAATAATTGATTTATATAATAATTGATTTATATAATAATTGATTTATATAATAATTGATTTATATAATAATCGATTTATATAATAATCGTTTTATATAATAATCGATTTATCGGGCTCATCATCTTAACAAAGAAGACACCAGGGAATTATGCGTACTTGTGATTGTTCACTTGTGCCTTGGATTATTTAAAAATGCAGATTGCATCACTTCACCTCACTGCTACACGAGCTTTTTTTTTCTTGGAATTTACCATACAATTTTGATGTGAAATTAAATATCCTTTTCATTTTGAACCAATATATAATCTCCCTTACTTTATGATATTTAAAAACTTTAAAAACTTATAATTATGATTTACTATGTGTATTGCATTTAACAAATTAGGTATAAACCATTATAATATTTGCTAATACTTTTCCTCTGAGGGGACATCGAAAATCTATAGGTAAAAAAGGTATACTTATAGAAATATATTCTTTGTCTTGCATATAATAAAAATTTCTAGATTTCAAATTTAACCATTTCACGTCATCAAATTTTAATTAATAAATTTACACACACACACACACACACACACACACACACATATATATATATGTATATATATATATATATAAAATAAAAATTACAATTAAATTTACCAAAATGATCCAAGATGGTAAAATTAAAGTACATTATAAATATTAAAGAATTAATATTTATAAAATTATCTCAGCCAGATATAAAATCTCGATAAAACCAAATAGGAAATAGAGCTTATAATATGAGCAAACAGTTAATAAAATATGTTAAAAAACACTTTTAAATGAGTTAAAAACATATTTAATCTGAAAAGGAAACACTAGATAAATGTATAGTCCTTAATCTGCGGAGTTTCGAAGAAATACTTTCCTTCTCATCAGAGTATGAGTTAGCAAAATGCGGGATCGGATTTTGCATGCAGAAGTATTTGATGAAACAACAAGTAAGTCAAATATCTTACTTGAAAACAAAAAAAAGTGAAGCAGAGGGAATATGGTGAAAAAAAGGTGATTACACATGAATGGATAGTCTGGCGGAAGATAAAAAATTCATATATATATATATATATATATATATATATATATATATATATATATATATATATACAAGCATTTCAGTCCGGCATTACCCGGATGTCTGAAAGTGTATATTGAGCTAAAAAAGAGCTATCATTTTTTTTAATTTTCACCTCTTTTCTGACCCTTTAACATTTATTGCTTTGGGCCTAAATAAAGTTATTCAGTTAGACCAATGTCCAAGGAATCTATATCTAAAGTTTCAAGTGTTTAGACGCAAAATTGTCGGAGGAGTTTGATAGAGTTCTCAAAGGTCAAATCGTTGAACGTTGACCCCTTAACAGTCAAATTTCTGACCGAAAAAAGATGACAAAGATTTTCCCAAATCTCAGTACCCTGTATATCAAATTTCGAGTCTGTAGACTCCAAATTAACAGAGTTATTGCGTAGGGAAATGTACACACACAGACACACAGACAGACACACGCACAGACACCCTCACTTAAAATTATATGTATACGAGCATGGGTACTCGGCGTTGCCTGGCTGTGAGGTGTATGCTGAGATAAAAAAGTCAATTTTTTTTTACTTTGACCCGTATTATGACCCCTTAAAATTTCTTGTTTAGGGCTTTTATCAAGTTTTTTTTTTTACACAGTGATCACCACTTATCAAGGCCCGGAAGCCACTCAGGGATCAGGGTTATTGCAAGTACATTACGTTAGTGTGGAGATTTGATGAAGTGTTTACTTAAGGGGTCGATTTATTAGGAATTTGTTTACGTTGGACTTGAAGACATCCAAGTTGTAGTCCGGTGGTAAGCAGGCAGACGGAACAGAGTTCCACAGGCGTGCAGTTTTAAGAAAGAATATTTGTTTATGGAATCCACGTTTTGATTTAGGCACTGATAAAGAGTGGGGGAAATTTTTCACAGTGGATTCAGCTAGGCGGGTGTTTTCGTGAAAGATTGGCGAGGGGGAACCAGAGTTTGGAGTTAAGACGAGCATCTGCCATGGAAATAACGATAAAACAAGGATAGGCTCGCAACGTCTCTTCTGTGGGAGAGAGGTTGAAGGGTAGAGAAAAGGGCATCCCCCACTAAGCCACGAAGTCTATTTTGTACTCTGTCAAGGTAGGATAGGCTGTTTTTAGTTGCTCCTGCCCAGATATGGCAACAGTATTTCATCCTTGGACGTACTTGGCTTTTATATAGATAGAGAATTGCATCAGTAGTGAGATATCTTCTGGAGCGGTAAAAGGATCCCACCATCTTTCCAGCGACCTTGGCAACAGACTTGATGTACGTGTTCCATTTCAGATCAGGAGTAAAGGTAAGACCCAGAAGCTTGTCAAAACACTGTAATCTCTGAACGTATATACCATTCACTGGACAAAGCGGGGAAGGGCAGAGCGGTAGCTCTAGATATATCTAAGGTTTTTGACAGGGTATGGCACAAGGGTCGCCTCATGAAAATTAAATCATACGGTATCACTGGTAGAATACTTAGCATAATTTAATCCTTAGATAAGAGAAAAATCCAGGTTGTCCTCGACGGTCGTACATCTAAACAGTGTGATATAAATTCGGGGGTGCCTCAGGGGTCTATTCTTGGACCTCTATTGTTCCTAATATTTATTAATTACCTGCCCGATAAAACTGCCTCTGAAATGTGTATATATACTGATGACACTACACTCTATAACAGGCATGACAGGAAAACAAATGAACACATATCTAAAGAAATGGCAAAAACACTAGAGGATGACCTCAAATCTGTAGTGGAATGGGGACATAAATGGATGGTCACATTCAACGCTGCCAAAACTAAACTTGTTTCCTTCAATAATTACAAGAAACCTTCTCTGCCACCAATAGCAATGGCCAGTGACTCCCTGCTTGAGAATACATCTTTCAAACTTCTTGGCCTAACGTTCACAGGAAACATGAGTAGAGCAATTATATTGAAAACATTGCCATGACCGCTGCGAAAAAGGTAGGCTCTCTCTACCGTGTTAGAAAACTACTGACACCTGAAAGTATCCTGTACCTCTATAAGGCCACCATTCGCCCATGTATGGAGTATTGTTGTCACATTTGGGCTGGTGCATCTGCTACTAGTCTCTCGCTCCTAGACAAGGTTTAAAAAAGAACTGGCATCTAAGCTTCAGCCTCTGTCCCATCGACGAAACGTTGCGTCTCTCTGCCTGTTCTACAAGTATTTAAATGGTGAATGATCTGACGAACTGCAATCACTTGTGCCCCCACTATAACCCTAACACCCTCTCTTGTCATAGGGCCGGGCCGCATCCGTCGCTATCCTGGTTCACGGGAGCATACTTGTGATGTACTTTTGGCAGTGTTCATCGCTCCCAGCTCACAGAACCATAGATGCAACCCAGCAAGGCTACATTCTTACTGGTCTAGTGGTGGACCCCTCAAGGGTGACCAGACTCTCACTGGTCACTGGAAAATATCTTTCTGCTGCACAGGACACGCGAAATGTGCATGACCCTAAGTCCGTGTGGCAACATTGTCGATTTCGGTCACTCTGGCTTCGTGCTGGATCCAGTCTATCTCTTTCATCATCTGGCGTCAGGGCATACCTGAAATAAACTGCATCTTCATTCAGGCGGCAATCGAGAAAAAAAAAAAGAAAAACTCTGGTTCATTTTCGTAAAAACCAACAAAATCATTATTCAGAAATCGTTCTACACTTGTTTAAAAGTCGAGTTTCTTAATCCGAGCTTCGTGGTGCAGGTTGTATAACTTAGGTTCCTCTAATTAATTTCCCAGCTAAGAACAAGAGCCTTTCAACTTAGCTCCTATGAGGGTTTCGCACCCCCTAGGCGGGGTGAGAGCGATGTGAACGCCTCGATGCCAGCCAGTAAAAGGACCCCTAACTCTAAAAAGCCAATCTTTTTTTTATAAAACTGGCCTCTTCTCCTCTCTCTCATATTGAAGATTACTTTTCCTTTTTTTTCTCTGAACCTCCTTTTTTTTCTCTATCCCATTATCTTATTCTTTTTCTTCTCTCGTGAACTCCTTTCTCTATCCCCTTATTAATTCTTTTCATTTTCTATTGTCTTGTGACCCTCTTCTTCCTCTTTCATGACCATATCTCTCCCTAGGTTCAATTTATTTATTTATCTGTCCAACTAACTTATCACTGGCTTGGTGGTCTGGTAGTTAAATACAACAGGTGGGCCCAAATGACCACATCTCCCAGACACTAAAGCAGACCTTTTGAACCCAAGTCATTGTACCTGTCTCACTCAATTAGTAGTTAAAATTCATTTTTACCAAATTCAACTAGAAAAACAATCTCTTGTTCCAGGAATCCTGTTATCAGATTTTATATTTTCTTTTCATTGAAAAAGATACTATTTCTTCTCTGGTGGACAGAAATCTCATAAACATCTGTTTTTCTTTGACCAAGTGGCAGCATGCCCCCCCCCCGACCATACCTCCCATCTTCATCTAGCTGTATAGGATATCTGGCACTGCCTGGGATCCCGTTACACCACGACGTAGACACCCTCGACAAACCCGACAGGCAGCTAAATCCCACCCCCACACAGTAGAGATCTCTAGATTTAAAAGAGCTTTCTACTCCAGCAGTTTCTTCCCCAGTACCGATAGACTCTGGAATTCCATTCCAGGTTCCTGCTTGTACTGACATGCAGAAGTTCAAGTGCAACGTGAACCGACACTTTGCTGCCCAAATCCCAACATAGTGCCCTAGTAGTTGATGCCCCTGATTGTAGCCCCTACACCAAAGTGGCAATGCGCCTTGTTTGGGGTGAAAATGTAATAAAAAAAATGTCAACTCGTTGAACTTTGACCGCAGCCAAATTTCTGTCCGACAATGGATCACAAAGATTTTCCAAAATCTCAGTACCCTGTATATAAAATATCGAGTCTGTAGACTGAAAATTTACAGAGTTATTGCGTAGAGAAATGTACACACATAGACACACAGACAGACAGACAGACAGATAGATAGATAGATAGATAGATAGATAGATATATAGATAGATAGATAGATTGAAAAATATCTATAAACGTATACATAAATATATATGGCAACAATATTGTGTCTCCTGTAAACTTTTTACGCAAATATTATGCAAGTATAAATTATGTATAATATCTGCATGAATATAATTACACGTAATAGTTAACTAAAGATTATCATCCCATAAGAAAACCGAAAAAAACTGATAGGGAGTTAATTAAAATGAATGTTTAAAAGGATATGCAAATTAGCCATCCATCACCGATATATAAGAAAATTGTACTTTCTTTTTAAATAAATAGAAAAGAGTGGTTTTAATATGAATATCAATACACACAAAAGAAACAAGTTAAGTTATAGGAGTATATAGATAGACTAGCATGGGTGGCCGGCCTTGCCCGGGTGTGAGGTCTATGCGGACCAAAAACAAAACGGATAATTTCTTTTAAATTTGACCCCTATTATGACGCTTTAAAATGTATTGTTTAGGGATCTAATCAAGTTATTAAGTTAGATCCATGTCGAAGGAATCTATATCTAAAATTTCAAGTGATTAGACCCCAAATTGTCGGAGGAGGTTTGTAGAGTTCTCAAAGGTCAAATCCTTGAACTTTGATCCCTTAGGAGCCAAATATCTGACCGCAAACCGATCATATAAATTTTCCCAAATCTTAGTATCCTGTAAATTCAATTTCGAGTCTGTAGACTAAAAATTGACAGTGTTATTGCGTATGGAAATGTACACACACAGAAACACAGACAGATACGTAGACACGTTCACTTTTATAGATATACTAGCATGGGTGCCCGGCGTTGCCAGGCGTTGCCCGGCGTTTCCCGGCGTTGCCCGGGTGTTTGGCGGTGTATGCTGAGCAAGAAAAAAAGGTCAGTTTTTTTAACTTTGACTCTTATTATGACCCCTTAAAATTTATTGTTTAGGGCTCTAATCAGGTTATTATGTTAGATCCATGTCCAAGAAACCTATATCCGAAATTTTCAAGTGTATAGAACCAAAACTGTCTGAGGAGTTTGGTAGAGTTCTCAAAGGTCAAATCGTTAAACTTTGACCCTTTAACAGCAAAATGTCTGCCCGAAAACCAATGACATAGATTTTCCCAAATCTCAGTACCCTGTAAATCCAATTTCGAGTCTGTAGACTAAAAATTGACAGAGTTATTGCGTAGGGAAATGTACACAGACACACACACACACAGAAACATACACACACGTTCACTTTTATAGATATATAGATAGATTGTAGTCAGTCTAAACTGATGTACCATATGCTGATTAGAGCGAATTAAAACTAGGAAACTTGTTGTCATATCTATGAAGCAGACATTTCGTTGGTTAATTTAAATAATTTTATTATATAAACATTATATATATATATATATATATATATATATGTATATATAAACGTAAGAATGTATGTTTCTGTTTGTGAGAACACTTCTCAATATATATACGAACGAAGTTTTCATCTGCATACTTGAAACTTAGAATATAGGGTATTCAGACACGTGGAAAACTTTTTAGTCGGTTTTCATCCGGAAAAGCCGGTTGCTAATGGGTCAAAATTGAAAAATTGATACTTGGGGGTGATCGGATTTTTATCACAGACACACGCGCACAAACATTCTCACTTTTGTAGCTGTATTCATTTGAAGTATTGTTTTTTCTTTTTTTTTATTCTATTTATAGTAGAGCATGGACAGATATTTATAACAAGTTGCACGATGGAATCCAGGTTTCATGACTTAGTAATATTATTATTAGTAGTAGTATTATTATTAGTAGTAGTATTAGTAGTAGTAGTAGTAGTAGTAGTAGTAGTAGTAGTAGTAGTAGTAGTATCCGTGAGCTACACCGCAGTTTCGCCCGATTGGTGATGAATGAACCTGAAATTTTTGTAGCATAATATTTAGTATAATTAATTATTACTAGCTCTTGTGTGATTCGCTATCAAATAGTTATACAGTATGCCTCAAAAATTTAAAAAAGGTGCTCACTCTTCGAATGACGATGGACCGTTTATTGGTGAACACGGATTCATTCGGAAACGAAATAGCTTCGAATAGAGGATGCAAAATATAATTGAAGGATCATATTCGTACATATTCAATTTTGTAAAATTCCCAAGAGCGATAGGAGCCTTCTATCATGTCAGAAAGTGTCACAATATTCAAAGTGCGAGATTAGAGATGCGCTGCAACAACAACCTGATCGCTGTCAACCGCCGAGTATTCGCTGAGCTCCCGTCGGCGCTTGTGAAAACGACATGTCCTCAGTTCCGGAACTGTATCGAGGCGGTGATTGAGGTCAAAGACGGCTAAATTGAATAGATGTCAGCTCAACTACAAAATAAACTTACCTGAATTGATTTTTTTTTTTTAAATAAATGTTTCAAAATAAAGCCGGAGTATTGTTTTCTTCAGGACAGCAACTGTAACGTTTCTACCCTGTAATACTCATAACAGTTGCAGTTTGCGTACATTTTTTTTATACAGGAAAATCACGTTAGACACACCGGTTCCCGTCAGATGACTGAAGTTAAGCAATGATTAGCCTGGCCAATGCCAGATGGGTGACCATTTAGAACTTTAAGGTGCTGTATGTGCTCTCCGCTTATCTCGGCATTGTAGGCAGTCGTCCTGGACTTCTCCTTGCCTCTGGACTTAAACAGTGCCGATTAAGGAGAGGTGTAGTCAGAGATTGCGCAACCCTTGCTACACAATTACACGCGCAGCTGCTCCTACAGGGGGTATCCTTTGTCTTTCGAGACTGAACGGAGGCATTCACATTTTTTGAAACACGGTGTATATTCTTAAAAGGCATTCGAGAACACATGCCGGGATCTGACTATATAGAAACGTCAAACAGCAAGCTTTATGCAGTCTTTTTTTTTTTACACGGTGGTCACCACTTATCAAGGCCCGGAAGCCACTCAGGGATAAGGGTTATTGCAAGTACAGTACGTTAGTGTGGAGATTTAATGAAGTGTTTACTTAAGGGGGCGGTTCATTAGGAATTTGTTTACGTTGGACTTGAAGACATCCAGGTTGTAGTCAGGTGGGAAGCAGGCAGACGGAACAGAGTTCCACAGGCGTGCAGTTCTAAGAAAGAAGCTTTGTTTATGGAATCTACGTTTTGATTTAGGCACAGATAAAGAGTCTCACATAGAACTAAATGACGTTTTGATAGCATGCCATGTGTCTGTAAACTAAAGCTTGTTAACAGAAAATACAGAAAGCAAATACCACAATCAAACACTACTTGATAGTCAAAATAGATGTAAACCTTGATTACAAGAGAGTCAACTACTTAAACGCAAAATTTAACATGAATATATCAAATACAAACTAGTTAATACACTTCAGTGTACAGAAAAGTATAATGCTATATCCAACCACATAAAATAATTAAAAAAAATACCTATATTTATAAACACTGGCTTAAGTTCTAAGATGAGAAAAAAAATCTTCGCGGCCAGTAAATACACATATGCGAGGTGCATTCAATAAGTTTCCAGACGTTTCTTTCGCATGAGCAATTTGCTTGATAGTACACACACATTTAACACTAGTTCTCTTGGAAGTAATCTCGTCCAGCTTTAATGCGATTGTTGTAACGTTCCAACAAGTTATTGAAGGCTCCATGAAAGTTCTCTTGTGTGAGTGTGTCACTAACCCACGTCACAGTCTCTTCTATCTCCTCCACTTTCTTATAACGAGAGCCTCTAACCTTCTCCTTGAACTTATAGTAATAACCAAAAGTCACGAAATCAGGTCTAGACTATAAGGAGTGTGATGAACTGTCTTGATGTCCATCTTGTGTCAAGGATGGAGTTGTTCATTCACGTAAATCATCCACATCCTCAGTTCCTCGCGAATAATTTGTGTACAGTTCCCAGACTTATTCTGTTAGAATAAAACAATTCCGTTTAAGACAGGAAATAAAATAAAAGTTGATGAATTAAAAACCAGATTTTTTCATAGGTGTCGTTATAAATAGTTTACATATATAAACAAAACATAACTATATATATATATATATATATATATATATATATATATATATATATATATATATATATATATGCAAAGTCTTCTTATTTACTTTTCTTTTACGTTTTCTTTTCTGTTTCTTTGGTGTCCAAAATGTAAAAACGACATTATTTTTAATTTACTCATTTGAAATTTAAGGTTAAAAAAAACAAGATTTGCACGAATTCTTATAATATATGCATATGTTTCCACTTTCGGGTATAAACAAATAAGATAGATTGGCTGAAGATACATTGATATGGGTACTTAAAATGCTTTCCTGTTATCGATTTAAAACCAACGGTACGCTTACTTATCTCTACTAAACTTTCTGGGATGAAATTTAAATATTACGCTCATATTTTGATTTTTCCCTTTATACTAGGAGCGTGCAATAAGTAATGTTCCTGACCCACTTGCCATAGCTATCGAGCAACGAAACTTGGCACAGTTATCAGTTTTTCTCTACATAGGAACCACCAAGAGTTATGCATTTCTCCCATCGTTTTATGCAGATCTAGAGATCGTTTTTGTAGAACACCCCAGGTTGGTCCTCCAACCACAACGTGACTTCAGAAATCAAGGCTGCATTATCTGGGAAACGCTTTCCTTTCAAAAACAACTTCAGGGCTGGAGAAGAGGGAAAGTCAGAGGGTGCAAGGTCAGCAGATTAGGAAGGATGGGGGAGGATTTCATAACCACACGCCCGTGCTTCTGATCTGGCGATATGCGAGTTGTGTACCGGAGCGTTGTCCTGCAGGAGGAAGCTACCTTTTCTGTTCTTGAAGCGCCTCTTGATTTTGATAGCTTCCCTTAATTTCCTCAAATGTGAAGACTGTAAGCATGACCTTGCCAGCGGAGGGCTGCACCCTTGCCTCCTTTGGAGGTGGTGAGTCCAACTGCATTGACTGGGCTTTGGTCTCCGGATCATAGTGATGGACCTAGGTTTCATCCTGTATAATAAGTCTTTTGAAAAACTTTGACTTATCTTCTTGGCACATATCCAAATTCATCCTCGAGCACGACGCGTTCTTGCTCCTGAAATTGTGAGAGCAACCGTGGAATCCATCTGGCAGACACCTTATGCATATGCAAATGGTCATGAATAATAATTTCCACAGACCGTGTACTGATCTTAACATCTTAGGCTATTTTGCGAATAGTAATGCGCCGATTATCCAAAATGGCAGACTCAACTTGACGGACAGTTTCCTCATCAATGGCAGAAGGGGGCGATCAGGTCTGGGAGCTAATTCCACAGATTTCCGGCCATGTTTGAATTCACGATGCCAGCGTTTAATAAGGTTTTACAAGGCATTATAACCATAAGTTTCTTTCATTTCATCAAAAGTCTCCTGTGGTTAGCGTCCTTCCAAATACAAAAACCGGATCACTGCTTGACATTCAACAGGCTCCATTTCATACCTTACTCAGTGCAAACACCTGTAAAACAGAAACCACAATATGTTCAGAGCTGTAATTTGCCACATAACCCGTAAAGATATAAATCATTGCACATGCAAAATTTCAGCTAGATCAGACAACTGAAAATGGGTAGGGGGCATTACTTATTGCACGCCCCTCGTAATAGAGGTGTCTGCTGGAATTATTTTCTCCAAATTCAACTAAGCATATATATATATATATATATATATATATATATATATATATATATATATATATATATATATATACTTAGTTGAATTTGGAGAAAGAATCCCAGCAGAATACTCCGTATATAGACAGATCCTCGCTATACAACACATGTTCATCTTTTAATACAGAAAGAAAATATGGCTCACTCCTCTCCAAAAATAAACAGATTTTAATTACAAGTCACCAAAACGTTTGTCTGAATAAGAGTGCGATCATTGGCTTAATAAGCGTAGTGCAAAACTATTTGCTTATTTGCAGACAAACAAACAAATCGAGCACTTTAAAATAGAGGTCAAACTGTTTGTATAGACATTTGATAAGACAGTTTTCTAACGTCAATTCCATGGGACAATGAGTACAACTGTCAACTATCAACTAGATGGTTATAGATTTGATCGCTAATTCGGGATAGTTCCTAGTCAAGCAGCATTGAAGATCTGATACAGAGATGCAATCTGTCTTTAGATGACTACTATATATATATTCACATATATATGTGTGTGTATATATATTTATATATATATACATATATATATATAGTAATTTATAAAATATATATGGCGATTAAGCTACACTGAATATTACGCGTTTCGTTCACTCTAGGACTCTTCAGGCTTATGCGCGAATTCTGTGGTTGTTTATCGTTTTTATATGCTCCTCTTCTATTGAGATTTTAGTTAGCCAATCAGCTTTCTAGTATCCAGGGCGCCCTTCCTATCAGCTAATGGGCATGCATTTATCGGACAAATGATCTGTTTTAAAACTAGGTTAGTGCTTTTTTTTTGTTAGTTTATATATAAATATGTATATGTGTACATATATATATGCATATACATATATATATATATACATACATATATGTGTGATCGTTTATGTATATTTATGTTTATATTTAGTTTATTTAGTTGTTTATTTTCTATTGTTTTTGTTAGTTTTAAAACTATTTTGTATCGCTATCCTAGAGTAAATTTTATCTTGTGAATACTGTTATTTGCTATTTCTCTTCTACAGTTTACTAGATGTTGGGTTCTTTAAATACCGGATAGAAAATTTTTCATGAAGGCATAATCTACATGGGTCGTCTAGGTCCCTACACGTGGTAGCTTGTCTTATTATTTTCCATTCGACTACCGGCGAATGTCCGCTTTCTTTGAGTTCCAAAGTATTGATTCGCTAGTGTTGTTTTTATACGGTGTTTTTATTGTTGAATGTACTTTTGTGGTCATAGTATCGGGTTTTGAAACCTAAGGAAGTCATACTTACGTAATATTTCTTATTATTCGGGTTATCTTTCGAAAATATTGTTACCTGATAAACTACGCTTTTGGTTAGACATTTATTTTGAACTGGGCAAAGTGTGCGGTGTCTACAGTTGCATTTATCTTGTTCGTTATAGTATTTTTATTTATAGTATGTTTTTTCTTGTCCGGGGCTGGTTTATTATTATTATTATTATTATTATTATTATTATTATTATTATTATTGCTAATGTTAGTTTTATTTTTGTCATGGTGTCTACTTTTATATTGTTTAGGCATATATATATATATATATATATATATATATATATATATATATATTAGAATTTTCAGACTGTGAGAGATGAGGTAAGAAATTATTTCCATAGTCAGGCGAGGTTGCAGTTCCCAAGAGTAATGGAAAACATCAAACAGAAGCCCAAGACTCTAATATGGTCCTTATTTGGCTCAGCAATTGAACCCATCGAACTCAGGATTTAAAAAAAACAATATCTTTTATGCGAGGCGATTACTCCGCCACTTGAGCAAAACATTACACACAGGAAGGCCTATTACACTGATCAAGAAAACCGCGGCGAAATCTAACTATGGAATATCAAACAAGGGTTTTGGTCATTCAACTACTGGGAACCCAAGTCAATGTCTTATTAGTAGGATTTCTTCACTTACTAGGATGATGCAATCCGATAAGCTAACTAGCTAAGAAGTTAAAATTAGAATTTTTCAGAATGATCAACATGAGCCCAAATGAGGGCGAAACTCAAGCGCTGAACTTCCAGTTTGTTTGATTTAATGCCTGCTGTGAGTTGTAACGTTGGTGGACTGAAGATATAATTATATATATATATATATGTGTGTGTGTGTGTGTGTGTATAAAAATATATATCTATATCTATATCTATCTATCTATCTATATATATATATATATATATATATATATATATAAGTTACAATGTCGATTGGTTTGATTTATAAGTGCGTTTTCTTCCATTCAATGCCGTCTAACCGTTTTTAACATTAATTGGCCACGGAAACTGAGTCGACCAGGTGGCTATACTTCGATTAGACAAGATCGATATTATAAATCATTTATCAGACATCGTGAATGACAAGGTGAATATATATCGACGCGCTATTATTCGCACCCGCAAAAAACCGAATCATTTTAATATGATGTGTTTTATTGATTCGTCATATTTAGAAATGTATTTTTTTTCTGAAGCTTTTTTTAGATATCTAGTAAGATTCAAATAAGTGCAAAGTATTATATATTTTATGAAGTCTCATTGAACGTAAGGACTATATCCAAGTAGGTACAACAGTAACATCTAGCCATACTGATGTGTCATGGACGACGACAAAGCTGCCTGTACATAACTATATCCAGGGTTGAACGATAAAGTTCTTGCCCGCTACCACCACAAAAAAACACAACAGCTTTATTATAAAACTTTGATTGAAAACATCATTTCAGGAAATTTTATTATTTTGTAGAGCTTACATCAATTCAATGAAGCACCCCTCAGCCTCATTCACCGTCTCAATATGGGTCCAGAACGAGGGGTATGCAATTTTGCTAGCGCCGGCAAGAGCTCGGTGGATGGCGACGATTAGGCTGGTTTTTGGTGTTGTGGGAGGTCATGTATGACCAAAGGAAGTAGGCCTGTGCGTTCAGGTCGGGGTATAAGGGGGTCAGTGATAGAAGGGTTTTTTGGACTTGTGGATCGGTAGTGTGTCCTGCTGCCACGTTCAGTGTCTGCTGGCATCTACCTGATTGTACCAGGGAATCACTACACTCTTCAGGACATCCAGGTACGCTTTAGTGTTGACTTTCAGGCCGACTTCTAATATGTGAGGTGGCATAATCTGGCTCTCATTTTAAACTCGCCAAAGGCCATAACCGTAGCCGAAATTTTGTTCTCATTCCCCTGGGCTAGCCCTGTTATTCGTGGCAATCCAGCGATGCCTTTGAGGGTGCTGGCAATGGTCCTCTTGTCATAATTCGATTGATAGAGATCGTCAGTTGTATAGCGGCAGATCTCCGATCTCGATCATTGAACATTGTGTCACTTTCTTACATGATAGAATGGATCCTATCGCTCTCTGAATTTGTACATAACGGGCCAAGAAGCGCATGGTCTTCGACAAAAAAAAAACAAAAAAAAAACGGTGTTCATTAATCTCCAAGATGATATCTTAAGATGATATTAACTAAAAGTTCACTTTTTTTCTGAAGAGAGGAATCTAATAAACATCTCCACATTTTTTTGCATTTTCACCCCAAATAAGACACATTGCCACTTTGATGTAGAGGGCTACTATCTGGGACATAATTTGAAGGTGTATTATGTGGGGAGCTGAGCAGCAAGATGTATTTTTAAATTACACTTGGACTTCTGCATGTCAGTACAGTCGAGGAAACAGGAACCTGGAACGGAATTGGAAAGTCTAGCAGTCCTAAGGAAGAAACTATTAGAGTAGAAGGCTTTCTTACATTTATTTCTGTGTAAGGGTGGAATTTTGCTGCTTGTCGGGGGGTTTTATGTCGAGGGGCTACTAGGGCTTGTAGCTCGTTGGAGCATTTACCATTTGTAAAACAGGCAGAGGGCTGCATTTCACCGAACTGGGTTCCTCCAAAGGAGGAATCTTCATGGGAATATCAAATTTGTTTTCTTTATCTGCAACAGACAGATGTGAAACTTCCAGATCATCAATGCATAATTCGGTCAACATAGGAATGCAGTTTGCAATCCTTTCTGATTTATTTGGGGGGAATAAATAATAGGAGCCATTATTTTGAAACACCCTCGTATATATATATATATATATATATATATATATATATATATAGTAATTAATATATAGTAATGTTCATTGTATCACAACTCATCTATGATCTCATTGCTCGTAAATGACCTCAACAATATCCATTTAAATAAACAATCGCCCACCGCTTTTACAGTTCTCGAGCTGATTGTTAATTTACAAAAAAAAAAACAGAGGGCCTGATATATATATATATATATATATATATATATATATATATATATATATATATATATAGGGGTTGGGCAAAATAAAAGAAACACCTTAAAAATCAACAAAATCTATTTTAATATGGTTAAGGTTCACCTGTTGCAGCAATTACAGCACAGTTCTCCGTAGCATTGATTCATACAAATTGTGAATTTTTCCAAAAGAGTTTTATTCTATATTTCAGCTAAAACCTACTTCAGTTATTTTATAGAAGATTGCGGCGAATTCTTACTTGAATCTCCAAAATCGACCATAAATGTCGAATAATATTGAGATCTGGGGATTATGATGACCAAATCAGATGCTCAACTTCATTGGAATGAACTTCGCTATATAATCTTTAATGATTCTAGCTCTATGGATTGGGGCATTATCATCTTGAAATATGCCGTTTCCCTCCGGTAACTGTTTTTGCACCATAGAATGAACTTGATGACGCAAAAGTCCTAAATAATCTAATTAATCTGTTAATTCTTCCATGAAGAGTAATCATTAACCCAGCTGATTTTCTAAGAAATAGCACGCCAAATCATCACAGAACACCCATCATGCTTTACGGTGTGGGAAAAAGCAGTCTGGATAAAATGATTCTTTCGGCTGTAGACTTAGCCGAAAGTCGGAAATAAGGAAAACAATTATTCGTCAGAGAAAATCACATTTTTCCACTGACCGAGGGACCAATTTTGGAGGTTTTCAAACCACTCTAATCGCTTTGAAACATTTGTCTTTGACAGCAGATAATTTTTTATTGCATAAAATCCAGATTTGTGCAGCTCTCGACGAACATTTTTTGTAGAAACTGGGTCCTGTAAATGTTAATTGAGCTCTCCAATAATTTTAGAAGCTGTGATCGTGCGCTCTTCTCTAACAATCCGCTTAAAAGTCCGACGGGCTCTTTCAGACATCTTCATCTTTCGACTTGACTTGTGCTTTTCTGGGGACGTTTCTCCTTCTCTTTATTTATATTACATTTTCACCCCAAACAAGGCACATTGCCACTTTGGTGTAGGGGGCTACTTTGAGGGGCAACATATACTGGGGTACTATGTAGGGAGTTGGGCAGCAAGATGTCGGTTCACGTTACACTTGAACTTCTGCATGTAAGTATAGTTGGGGAAGCAGGGACCCGGAAGGGAATTTCAAAGTCTAGCGGTTCTGGGGAAGAAACTATTGGAGTAGAAAGCTTTTTTACATCTAGGGATCTCTACTGTGAAGGGGTGGGATTTAGCTGCCTGTCGGGTTTGTCTATGGTGTTTACGTCGTGGGGGCACAAGTGCTTGTAGTTTGTCAGAGCATTCGCCATTAAAGTACTTGTAGAACAGGAAGATAGATACAACATTTCGTCGATGGGACAGAGGTTGAAGCTTAGATGACAGTTCAGGACCTATCAGGTTGGCGACTCTCTTTTGAACCTTGTCTAGGAGCGAGAGACTAGTAGCATATGCACCAGCCCAAATATGCAACAATCCTCCATACATGGGAGAATGGTGTCCTTGTAGAGGTACAGGATACTTTCGGGTGTTAGCAGTTTTCTAGCACCGTAGAGAGAGCTTACCTTCTTCGCAGCGGTCATGGCAATGCTTTCAATGTAATTTCCCCGACTCATGTTTCCTGTGAACGGTAGGACAATGAGTTTAAAAGATGTACTTTAAGATAAAGATTCATTGGCCATTGCTATTGGTGGTAGAGAACGTTTCTTGTATTTATTGAAGGAAACAAGTTTAGTCCTGGCAGCATTGAATGTAACCCTCCACTTTAGTCCCCATTTCACTACAGATTGGAGGTCTTCCTCTAGTGTGTCTGCCATATTTTTAAAAGCTATCATTACTTCTGCGACAGCGCTTCTTTAAACCTTAACATTCGTGCAGTTTCTGTTACACCAGCACCTGCCATACGAGCTCCAGCAATTTGGCTTCTTTGGAAGTCCATAAAGTTTGCGATTTTTATAGGAAAAGCTTTTGATATCTTGAAATATCTGAAAAAGAAATTCATTTTAATTAAGCAAATCATATGTCATTAATAATAACCAAAAAGCATTAAAATATGTCAAAATTTGATTGTTTAAACAACTTTCAAAGATTGATGCCAAAAAGGTTGAATGTTTCTCTTAAGTATCAATATTTGTTACATTTAACGATAATTAAATTCGGAAGAAATTTCCTCTTCCTGGGATATCGGAAAGGTAGTTTTTCCTTAGGTCTGAAAGACCATCTATATTTTATAGAAGTAAACAAACATACATATATATATATATATATATATATACTTGTTTATTGTTATATAAACATGCTCACATCCCTCTGCTACAAATAGCCACTTGTTTCAATCAAACAACAGATATCATCAGGCAGCGACTTGACTATTCAAAAGTTCAAAAGTTTATTCATTGAACTTTTGAATAGTCAAGTCGCTGCCTGATGATATCTGTTGTTTGATTGAAACAAGTGGCTATTTGTAGCAGCGGGATGTGAGCATGTTTATATAACAATAAACAAGTATTATCAGCTCTTTTTATTGAGCACTATCTAACAACCTCGTTGAATTCATTAGTCCATTACTTTTGAATATAAAAAACCCGAGTATATATATATATATATATATATATATATATATATATATATATATATATATATATATATATATATATATGTCTTATAGCAACGTGGGGATGGAATTTCTTTTTTCCCAAAACACCAGGGTAACATCAAATGGAAACAACATCTGACGAGTTGGTGAGGATAGGAAATTTTTATGGACACATAAAATCATAAAATTTCCTTCCCATTAACGAAACCGCTGTAATGAAGAAATCCCGGATGAAATAAGCAAAAGGTACAAAATAGAAAAAAATTTAATTTCAACAAAGTGTTGCACTATATATATATATATATATATATATATATATGTATATATATATATATATATATATATATATATATATATATATATATATTAGAAGAAATATATTAATAATGGAAAAATATATATCGGTATATATAGAGTTGTTGATCAATGTTAATAAAAGAAAATATAATATTATCGATAAAGATCATGAAAATTCTTAATTCCAAGCGATTTCGAACCCTAATTCTTATCATCAGAGGAGGAATACGTGTGTAAGGTAACAAGGTAAGTATGGGATGTGTATTCCGAGACAACCCTCTTCCCCTCCAATATATAGAGGGAGAGAAGGTTCTCTAGGGGGTTATTAGATGATGATTGTACTTTCAATACAACGTGGCCCACTTAAAAGAAGCCTAGCATCTCTAGTCTTTCTCTTAATAACCAACTGACACCACACGACAAAATGCAATTGCTTTCCAACAAAATGGCACTAAATGCCACACGTCTCACAGACCACTGGCACGAGTGTATGGCATGTTTACGGAACAGAGAACAATAGGCAAAGGTTATGGTCACCACGTTCCCCGGA
Source organism: Euprymna scolopes (assembly GCF_053919585.1). Lineage (NCBI taxonomy): Eukaryota > Metazoa > Mollusca > Cephalopoda > Sepiida > Sepiolidae > Euprymna > Euprymna scolopes. The sequence goes on from NC_136518.1 coordinate 69,345,386, forward strand.
CTTGTCATCGCGTGATTTTTATTTTTGGGTACTTTAAAACAAAAGTTTATACAAATAATCCTCACAATCTAGACCAACTAAAGGAGAACATTACTAAAGCTATCAGGAAAATCCCGAGAGAAGATTTACACGCAGTGTCTGCCAAGTTGTTAAACGTGTCCAGGAATGCATAGACGTCAAACGGGAGCACTTCCAGCATCTTTTATAAACAATATATACTGTATATTAGAAAGTTGCTTTAGGAGGATTAAGCGAGTAGGGATGTAGTACGTTTTAGGGAGTAATAACTATATGCTATGGAATTTTATTAGCTAATTAATTAGGGTACAATGACAGTGTCATGCGGCGATCTGTACAAGTTAAACCGATATATGTAAAGGGCAAAATGTGGGTGTGTGTGTTTCTATGTCGCGCAAAAATTTTTGACAGAAGCTTCGGGTGCTAACGGGGTCGGTATCTTTTTCAAGATCGACCTTTTGGGCGACTGATATCGAAAAATTGGTCACAAACATTAATTTCTTCGCCCTCAACTGGCTGTTTTGTGCAAGGAGGAGTCGCTTTTTGTTGACGCCATTTTAGCAAGTCATCGCCACTGTTGGATTGCTTTCACTTAATTTCAACGCTCTGGACTTCTGGTTTGGCGATGGAGACATCAGTAAAGACGTCACTTTTTCTCCTCCTTCGTGTACGGGTTCGAGCCTGCCTGTCTACTACCAATTTTTTTTTCTATCTCTCTCCACCCAAACTACCTACTGTTGTTTTGATTCCCTCCCTGCTGCTACCACTATTTACACCACTTCTCCGACTCCTGGGTCCTTATTCGACCCTGGCAAGGCCTAAGAACCCCGCTATTATACCCCTTTTTAACACATTTTTAATTCCACCCCCGGGGTCCTTACTACACCATCTCCACACACCCGGGTAACGCTGGGTACCCCCATTAGTAAAGAATAAATGGTAAAAAGAAAAACGTTTGTTAGAGTATTAAAAATATTAAAAAATAGGAGAAAAAATGTAAAATTAAGTTAAAATGAAAAAAATTGGGATTTGTAGACGTGATGTGCAAAGGGCTGCTGACTATTATTAAAATAGTGCTATAAAGTAACGGGAATACCAAGAAAGATTGGTACACGTATAATGTATTCTAGAGAAGTATAAAGTACAACAATCGTAGGAGTAATAATAGTGTTATCAATAGTAATAATAACAATACTAATGTTATTAATTAAAATAAAGAGTAGTAGCTATAACAATAATAACTATAATAACAAGCTTCTGGGTTTGAACTTTACTCCTGATCTGAAATGGAACACGTACATCAAGTCTGTTGCCAAGGTCGCTAGAAAGAGGGCGGGATCCTTCTACCGCTCCAGAAGATATTTCACTACTGATGCAATTCTCTATCTATATAAAAGCCAAGTACGTCCAAGGATGGAATACTGCTGCCATATCTGGGCAGGAGCTGCTAAAAACAACCTATCCTGCCTTGACAGAGTACAAAATAGACTTCGTGGCTTAGTGGGGGATGCCCTTTTCTCTACCCTGCAACCTCTCTCCCACAGAAGAGACGTTGCGAGCCTATCCTTGTTTTATCGTTATTTCCATGGCAGGTGCTCGTCTTAACTCCAATCTCTGGTCCCCCCTCGCCAATATTTCACGAAAAACACCCGTCTAGCCGAGTCCACTGTGAAAAATGTCCCCACTCTTTATCTGTGCCTTAATCAAAACGTGGATTCCATGAACAAAGCTTCTTTCTTAGAACTGCACGCCTGTGGAAATCTGTTTCGTCTGCCTGCTTCCCACTTGACTACAACTTGGATGTCTTCAAGTCCAACGTTAACAAATTCCTAATGAACCGCCCCCTAAAGTAAACACTTCATTAAATCTCCACACTAACGTAATGTACTTTCAATAACCCTTATCCCTGAGTGGCTTCCGGGCCTTCATAAGTGGTGACAACTGTGTAAAAAAAAAACAACCATAAGATAATAATACTAAAAATAGTGATAACCTCCCTTAGAATATAAAAAATAGTGTTGTGGTTCAATGTAGAAAGAAGAACAGTGAAATAAAATATATATTAACAGAAAATACAGAAACGTATTGAAACGTTGTGTTGGACTCCGCTTAACTGAAAGGACAAAGTAAAGTTACGACCCAGTCCCACTGAGTCTCAAGTTCAGACTACTTGATAGCAGAAGCTGGTTACCAGAGGTGACGTCAGAAGTAGACTATGGTCAGAATCTGTAGGGGGTGCCACCCCAACACTCCCCTTCCAAGCTTTTTCTTCGTAAAAGCTGTTAATATCTCTTAGGTTTAGGATCGATCATTAGTGGATCAGTGAATTTCCTTTCTAAACCATCGTGGGTCTGTTATTCATTGGGTATGATTGAGATCGAATATCTTTAAAATCAACTCGTACGTTGTTGTCCATGACAGCGAACTTGCTCCCGATGTCGAAAATAAAGTCGCCCTTTTCTGCTTCTCGCACCAACGTTTTGTTGAATACCTCCTCTGGCTTGTGGAGGAGATAGTAGTAATCTTTCAAAGCCGCATTCAGGTCTATGGAAGAGTCTCCACAAACACGAATTTGGGTGTCTCTTTCCTAACGTATGCGATAGAAGCAGCCCATTTCCTTGGTACTTACTTTCAATAGTATCCCGGCTATTCCTAGCCGAGACAATTCCTCATATATTTTCTCGACTGACGCAAATGAGATGTTTCGCTTTTCCTCGCAACGAATAGAACTTTTCCCTTAAGCTCAAATATGGCTATAACCTTGATACATCTTCCTAGTCCGATGTAAAACCGTTTCCTTTTAACTCGTCATTTAATAATTGTGCCCTTGTAGAATGTTCTACCTGATGGCAGAAATTGTTTATTAGTTGGTCCCGGAGTTTAAATTGCTCCAGCCAATCGGTTCCGAAGATGTTTTCGGATGTCTTGTGCACAAAGATTCTTACTTGGTGGTACACTTTAATGTCACAGGGAGTATTAGTTCTCAATCAATTTTTTATCATCGCCTGTCACTACACGATCTTAGTTGTTATTTCTCCTCATGGTGGATTTCTCCAACCTTTTCCGTGTTTGCATGCTGATGATTGACAGGTCTGAACCGAAATCCAGCTGTAAATCCACTTCCTCGTTGAGGATGTTAACAGTTGCATGTTCTCGTCTATTACTTTCCGATGTCGGATCTATTACTTCTCTTCTTTCTGCAATTTGTGCCGATTTGTCGCACTTTTAGCCACCTTCACTGCATGTTTAATTTTTGTAAAAACAGTTTTTAGACCAAACTGCTCCGCCGCAACGAATGTATGGACTTGTTGGCGATTTTATGCTTGGAGATTGGATAACTACTCTTTGATTGTGCCTTGGTTGTCTTCTTCTTACCTTGCTTTTTATTTTTGTGGGGTATATGCGAAAGGAAAAAAAAGTACCATTAAAAACTAGGTTATGATTAGAAACAACAACAACAAAAAAGTAATATACGACTACCGGGCGTATCTGCATTGCTCTTTGGGAAAGAAGAAGGAAAGGATGGCTAGCTCATTTATATACCCGAAGGGCATCTTGGGAAGACAGTGCATGATGGGAGAAGCTATTTTTTTTATCTCTTCCTTTATTTATAGGAGGATATAAAATAATAATGCAATGAGCACGAAAAGAAAAGAGCCGTGAACACCTCTTGAAATGTATTACGTGTTGCTGGCGTTCCGATTGTGCGGTGTGACATTGGTGGCGAGAGGTCAGGTGTGGACGATTGGAAAAGAAGAGGGCAAAAACGTGCTGTTGTCGAGAGAGTGACTCCCACCTTCCCGAACCTCAGAACCGAATCCTGATCGTAACCTCACATTTTACCACATTTTACCAAGTGAGTACTCCGTTAGTCTGTATCTAGTCCTTCGTACGTATGACATGCCTAAGCCTTCGATGTTTCTTGCGCTGACTGCGCGTTTGCAATCTTCCGTCAGCTTTTGGAGTATGAGCCCTTGTTCGCTTACGAGTCTGAAGGGAACTCGTAACCTTATCCTTCTGTTTTCCGTTGAAACGAGATCCTGTGCAAAAATCACACGCTTGAAATCGTCTGCTGATAGTTCAGCAAGACGAAGGTCGTATCAGTGCTTGATAAAAACGGAGGCAAAGTTGAGATAATCTACGTCGTCGCGTTACGCGAGGCTGAATTCCTTCCATCTCTTGTGAAAATAAGTCATATTCGGGCCGAAAATGTCAGATAAGAGTTTGGGTACTAAATAGTTAACGAACTTACTATGGTTTGTGTTCCTGAGTAAGCGGCATTGTTCCACTCTTGGCAATCAACAGTGAATAATTATCTTGCTCCGGTACGTAGGTGAATGTTTCAATTGTATTCCATATGTTTTGGGGAAAAAGCTGCATTGTTACAACTGTGTTCGTTCTGTTCAACATTTTTAATAAAAGATCCTTTTGTCTCTTATGTTGAAGTTATAATTTATTCTTCTATATCTGTTGCCGATGTTGCTGTTTATCTTCTTGTCCCGACAGTTGCTTTTGTCGCATTTTTCCTTGCTCCTTGTGAGACTGTAGGAAATGTAGTCGTTGTTGCTGAATCTGCTGTTGAGATTTCAACCAAAATTGTCTATTTTGTTCTTTTCCTATGTTATTTTTCTGCCCTTTGGGCAACTTTGTGATAATCGTCTTACAGTCCTACATTTGAGTATCTGCTTCAAGCGTATTTAAATTGCTTTTGTTTATATAAACATTGGAAAGAAATCTCGTAGAGAGCAAAGAAAATGCCCTATCATCTTAATGTGTGTGTATGATTCTGTATATATATATATATATATATATATATATATATATATATATATATATATATATATATATATATACTAGCAGGCTGCCTGTATTGCTCATTTGTGAAATACGCTTAAATATGATCTTTTGATTAATGCAGATTTCGTATTTATTATTATATTACATTGGACCCAATATATGGTAATGATTTAATTTTTTTAAATTACACATGCGCCACCACCGAGAATCGAAACCAAAGGGTCTAGATTACGATTTACCTTTTCTTTTGACGTTAATGCCTGATCTATGAAGACATGTTTGCTGCAAGGTTAAAATTAAAACATGAACTAATAGCTATTATGTTACGCATGCATATACGTAATGCCGTCTTGAAATCTTCACGTATTTCTTGGATATACAAACTTTTGCATCGATTTTCCCCGGCTAAAACTCAAATATAAAGTTTCGCGTGGGTGCGAATACTCTATATATAAAGTCTCATGTCTATATTACAAAAACTGACAGAAGAGTTTGGTAGGCATTCTTTTTAAAGAAACATATATATGTATTCATAAATATATATATATATATATATATATATATATATAGAGAGAGAGAGAGAGAGAGAGATAGAGAGAGAGAGAGAGAAAGAGGTTTGTGTTTGTTATGACATTTTTACGCAAATATTACGCAAGTGTAAATCATGTATGAATATAATTACACGTTATAGTTAACTAAAGATGATCATCTCATTAAAAATGGAAATAATGAATAGTGAATTAATGAAAATGAATGCTTAAAAGAATATGCAAATTAGCTAGATCTTTTTCAGGTGAATGCAATTGCACGACCCATATATAACAAAGTTGTATTTTCTTTTAAAATGAAAAGAAAAAAAGGATTTTTAATATGAATTTCAATACACAAAAAGATACACATTTGTATATATATATATATATATATATATATATATATATATATATATATATATATATATATATACAGACTTGTATCTAATATACTGGGTTTTACTGGGTTCGTGTAATTCAGTAAATTTTCATATACAAATAAGTTTTAAGCCAAAGAGAGATTACTTAAAAGTAAGCTACAAAATTATCATATTTCATAATTGAGCATTAGTATACTGTATAAACAAAACCAAGACTTCAAAAAAAGGTGTTGATAGCAACAGAAAGTGTATTTCATTTTAAGTTACAATTGTTGCCATACCAGTTCGACAATTTCAAGCATTATGGCGTTTGAAATTTTTAACAACCAGCATTTCTTCAGACTTCTTGAATAAAAACACTCTTGACAATAGAACATTGTTTAAAGAAAATTCTGTTAACGGAAAAGAAGCATGTGAAAAAACATTTACCCTGGAGGCATCCTCCGTGAAAAAAAAAGCCCATTCAAATATTAATATATCTTATTAAGAATAAAGAAAAAGAATACATTATATTTATTAATCCTCATACAACATTTCAAGTGAAGGATTCTATTCTATTTTTCATTATTTAATATTTTAAAATTCGTTATCATTCTGATCAAATATGGTTCCATATATTTATGAAAAAAAAAAACAAATTACGAAGGGAGATAATCCAATTACGTTGTTAACTGCTAGTAGATGAATTCTGTTGTAATAAAGGTCATATTAGCACCCATAACAGTAAAAGGGAGATAACTAAGGCCGTTTGATGTTTCAGGTCTAGTGAGTGCTAGAAAGCGTCTATGATTTAATCATTTATTTAATTAAACAGATACGTAAAGTGTACGATAGCTTATTTAACAAATTAAGAATATAAAGTATTTTTTAATCTTAAAACTGAGTATTTACCCATAGGTTTAACCTACCTTTGTTATTCACAATCTACTTGTGTTACTTATGGCATCAAAATCAAAATTACAATTCATGTATTGTGTTCTTGGGGACCTAAATGAAATTGTATATATCCTCTAATTATTATTCTGACAACAAATCCACCCAATAGCTACATGTGTTTCATTCCGATGAGAAGGTGTCTACCCCTGCATTTTTAGATAAAAACATTTAGAACACGGAGTAAATAAACCAACAGGGATTCAAGAAGCTTAAGATGTCAGATAAACAAAATGAATTAAATTAATTTACAATCCACTAATTGCTAATTTATTTTTTTAATAATAATTGTTAGTTTATTATTAAGTTGTTTTATTGATCTGGAAAGGGTATCACTTATTTCACTATCAATACTGCTACAACTAAATACTAAAAAATGCTTACTAAAAAATGCTAACAAAGTTTCCAGTCTTTGTTGAGATTTATACTTTATCTATATTTCATTACCCAGATTAGAATAATAGGAACTATATTTGCTTATTAGATTTGGATCCTTGATTTAGATTGAATCATTCCCAGCTATTTTACTCTACATTAAAATTTGACCCTTGTATCCGAGGATCCTTATTGTTTTAAAAAGTTATACCTCAGTTACATTTAAGGCGTGATAGCAGAAATCTATTCCCTCTATGGCATCTAGCCTTTTATTCAAACTTTCCTCTTCAGAATTCACTATGTAAAATGTTTCGAATAAACATAGATTGCACCTTTTTGATTTCCCAGGGCTGTGCTTCCTCCCCCTATCCACTACTGACCATTTTAATTCGAAATCTTTTTATTTCTATTAAGTTCCCTAACCAAATCCCCTAATGCAGTTGTATTCCTCTTTTTATTTCTAATGCTGATTCTTGTACGCTTCCTCCTGCTATCGTTAACACCTCTATTAGTTTCCATCTCAGGTTCCTTTTTAAATGATACTACATGGTTTCTAAATCTTTCCTTAAACACTGTACCCACGGCCTCAAAATATATCTTCCTAGTATTATCGGTTTTTATCTCGCATTTATACACTATTTCTGAAGTTAGGCATTTCCCACCCAACGGACAATTCCCAAGTATTCTGCAATAACATTTTCTGTCTCAGACACTTTCATTCGATGCTAATTCTTTATTATTCCTTATTTTTCTGATTTTCATATTGTTGCAGCTAATTATAGTGTTAGTTAAGTTGCTGGACGTCGGGACCGATAAATTTACCAAGTGTCTATTTATTGTTTTTGCTTAATTTATTCTCCGGGGGGGAGAGGGAGTTTTCATCAATTATTCCGTAGAATTCCCTAGGTATATTATTTTCGATATGCTCGCTGAACGGTGGATTGAACCACATCTGTCTCTTTCGTCTATTTCTCTTATTAATGATACCACCCTCGTCATTACATGTTCTGCTGTTATTATTACCCCCCCTCGTTCCTATTCTTATGATCACTATCAACGTGTCTCTTATTGATCTTTGGGGTTTTTTTCTAGCTCTCATTGCCATGTTATACGAAATTGTGCAGTTAGGTTTGTTGTTCTTACTATTATTGGTCCTATTATACTCAATTTGTCCGTTGTATCCCGATCTTATGAGGGCACCATTGTAATATGCCTTGTTTTTATCAAAAGACTCTCATTCTGATATATATATATATATATATATATATATATATATATATACACGAGGGGCATGCAATAAGTAATTCCCTGGCCCACTTCCCATAGCAGTAGAGCAATGAAAATTATTAGTTATTAGTCTTTCTCTACATAGGAACCACCCAGAGTTATGCATTTCTCCCATCGTTTGATGCAGATCTGGAAACCGTTTTTGTAGAACACCCCGGGTTGGTTCTCCAACCACGACGTGACTTCAGAAATCAAGGCTGCATTATCTGAGAAACGCTTTCCTTTCAAAAACAACTTTATGGCTGGGAAGAGGAAAAAATCAGAGGGTGCAAGGCCAGGAGAGTAGGGAGAATGGGGCACGATTTCATAACCACACACCCGTGCGTCTGATCTGGCGACATGTGAGTTGTGGACCGGAGCATTGTCCGGTAGGAGGAGGGTACCTTTGCTGATCTTGCCTCGCCTCTTAATTTTGAAAGCTTCCCTGAATTTCCACAAAAGTGAAGCATAATCGGCTCCTGTAATTCTGGTACCTTTTGCCAGGAAATCTGTCATCACTACTCCACCCTGGTCCCAGAAGACTGTGAGCATGACCTTGCCAGCGAAGGGCTGCACCCTTGCCTTCTTTGGAGATGGTAACTCTAAATGCTTCCACTGAATTGACTCGGCTTTGGTCTCTGGATCATAGTGATGGACCCAGGTTTCATCCTGTGTAATAAATCCTTTGAAAAACTTTGACTCATCTTCTTGGCACATCTCCAAATTCATCCTCGAGCACTCAACGCGTTTTCGCTTCTGGTATGGTGTGAGCAACCTGGGAATCCATCTGGCAGACACCTTATGCATATGCAAATGGTCATGAATGATAGTTTCCACAGACCCTGTACTAATCCTAACATCTTGGGCTATTTTGCGAATAGTAATGTGCCGATCTTCCAAAATGACAGTCTCAACTTGACGAACAGATGCCTCGTCAATGGCAGAAAGAGGGCGACCAGGTCTGGGAGCTGTTTCCACAGACTTCCGGTCATGTTTGAATTCACGATGCCAACGTTTTACAAGGTCATGTAATGGGGCATTATCACCATAAGTTTCTTTCATTTCATTAAAAGTCTCCTGTGGTATGCGTCCTTTCAAATACAAAAACCGGATCACTGCTCGACATTCAACAGGCACCATTTCACACCTGACTCAGTTCAAACACCTGTAAAACAGAAACCACAATAAGTTCAGAGCTGTAATTTGCCACATAACATGTAAAGATATAAATCATTTCACATGCATAATTTCAGCTAGATCAGACAACTGGAAATGTGTAGGGGGCATTACTTATTGCACGCCCCTCGTGTATATATATATATATATATATATTTCACTTTGGGTTTCAGGTCTAAATCCTGGAAAGCCGAAACAAAAATTGAAGAAAATGTATTTTCCAAACATTTTACAGTTAACAAACATGGCGTCCTTGCCTTCTAGTACCCCCACAATTTCCAGTCAGGCAAAGAAAATATTTCAAAAATTCCAGTAGTAACTAAATTTTCAACAAATTAAACATGTTATATTTCAGTTTTGCAGTTTGCGATGAATTTAATCACCCAAAGGACGCACGCCCACTAAATTAAATCAGTCTTGAAAAATGGATAGTTGCTATTTTTTCAAAAAAGGAACAGTTGTGTTCTGTTGTTTCTTTTTTTTGCAACAAATAAAAGGGTTCAATTACAAACGCTTTGCAACAGAAGTTGGGGTCTCTTTGACATTTTTCTCAAGAAAAGAAAAATCTAATTGACTATTTGAGTTTTTATTCTATCCTCTTGCAATGTATTGTTTAGTTGGTTCGACGCCTGTAATGACATTATTTGTGGGACCTTGGAGAAAATATTTTCTTTTCTCTTTTCGAGATTTCCCTGTGAAGTTCTGTTTAAAATCAATGTTTTTTTAGGGTTCGAATTCATTTGCAGCCAGTTTGTTGTGAGAACCCTGGGGTATTATAAAATTCGTTTTTCCCTCGTGAATTTTCGAAACCTCGTCATCAGTTAATTGTGGTTAATATTGAAAGAAAGAGCGAGAACACTTAGAAACAGTGAAATAAAATAAATGATGACAGAAACATATATTGGTTGACTGGAACTCCGCCCAACCCGAAGGACCAAGTAAGGTTACGACCTACTCTCACTGATTCTCAGGTCCTGACTACTTGATAGCAGGAATTGGTTACCGGACGTTACGTCAGGAATAGCCTATTATCAGAATCTGTGGGGGTCCACCTCAACACATAGATAACAGAAAAAGAAACTGCCATAAAATAGACTTATAATGAGTTTAGAAGGGGTAATGCTATGTAAGAGTTGTGCTGGTATGCAAGGGGGATTTCAGCAGAATAAATAGAGCAGAGTAATGAGAGGGAAAAACAGATTTGTTTGAAGTTGATGTGAGTGCCGATCTGGGCACGGGTGTATGTGAGATAATATTTAAGGAGCATGCAGTTATGTAGTGCGATAGGCATTTATTTGCATATCAACGAGGGTTCGTCCTCAAAAAGATTATATAAAAAGGCTATAGGAATGAGAGCAGGGGAGTCGATCTCTTGGAACCGCATTAAAGAGGTCAGAATTCAGATTGTTAGCATACAATAACCATTTGTTTTTTAATTACAAATTCAAGATTGCCAATACGTGCTGGTTGAGATTTAAGTCATGTTAAATGATGGATCGAGCTGAAGTCGTTCCAAGGCGCCAAGTTCGCAATCGAGTAGATTAGTCTTTAATTTCATATGCAGTGAACAAATAACGTTGGGAAGTAGTTCGTAATATAGTGTTACTGTAATTCCACATGTTATTCGTGTGATAACAGTACAGTACTTGCGGTCTTAGATTGGGATAATCGTTTTGCTTTATATTTTACTTTTACCGTTATTATCCGATGTTTGGCGATAACGTATTATCTGTAGTGGTAAGGAAATCATCGATAAGTCCATGCTTTTCATTACATTTAACCTCGCCGCTTTAGAGCCTTTTAGCATATCGAAAAGATCTATATAAAAGGAATCTTTATATACATTTCTGTCCTTACTATATATATATATATATATATATATATATATATATATATATATATGCATATATGTATATATATATATATATATATATATATATATATATATATAAGAAGTAATTAATAAAACATATTTAAAACACTTTGAAAATGAGTTGAAAACATATTTAATTTTAAAAAGGAAGCAGAACTTAAGTGGATAGTCCTTAATCCGCGGAGTTTCGAAGAAATACTTTCCTTCTCATCAGAGGGTAGGATTTAGTAAAATGCAGGATCGGATTTTACTTGCAATATATATATATATATATATATATATATGTATATATATGTATGTATATCTATGTATATATATGTATATATGTATATATGTATGTATATATATGTACATATATGTATATATGTATGTATATATATATATATATATATATATATATATATATATATAACAGTTATCAAAGGACATGAAAAGAAACCAAATAAAATGAGGATGAACTGCTTGTTCTCTTAAAATCGGGATTATGAACGTATTAAAATATGACAAATGTATTTTGCAGTCTGAAGAGTAGCTATTTTTAATATGTTAAAATAATATAATGTTTAAGTGTGTCTAAATGGTAACGAAACAATTGTAAGACATAAAGAAATACACCATAATATGTTCTTAATTTATATTTTCTTGTCTTGATTTTTTCAAAACATTTACACACACACACATACATATATATATATGTATATATATATATATATATATATATATATATATATATATATATATATATATATATGACAGTGTGAACGGTGTTTGATGTCAGCACCATCTTCAGACCTGACAACGGTAGAATTATTATGGTCTGTACATTAAATGTACACAAACGCACTTTCACAATTTGCTTTTTATAATGAATTTAAGATAATAAATCATATTGAATTTAAACAAGTTTTAATTTCTATTTTTTTAATCGTGTTGCTCAGAATATACATCACTAGCAAGCAATGAGAATACCTGTGGGTGATGGTTCTCTGAAAATTAAGTTGTCGAACATATGAGCACAAAATCTTACTAGTTGCGTATACTAGTATATAACTGAACAAACCTCTCTCGTGTTTTTCAACATGTTCGTACAATGCAACACGGAAGGTGCATCTGCGATATCTGTACAAATCACCGCACGTAAATTATACTAAAAGCTGGAGGGTAAGAAAGATAAAGAAGAAAAAAAAGCATCTAAAATAAATAGGCAAAAGGCTGAATAAAAAAGCGCTATTCTGAGAATAATAGAGTCTGGCCCACGTGAACCGGAAGTGAGATTATTGATTGCGTTCCTACTTCCGGGTTAACGCGGCCATTTTGTCTGGTCTCTCTATATGGTAGTAAATTTAACGCGTGGCCATTTATTTTTTGTCTAATTTTAAAACCATATCCCAAACCCCCACTGCCCATTTTTTTCTCTTTTCCTTTTTGCTTCGGATGCATTTTTCTGCCTATATTGATTTGTATTTTTAGATGCATCCACGTATGTATTATGGTAGCCGTAAGTTGATTGGTCTGTCACGTTATGGTCTAAAATAGAATGTTCATCGAGAAACTCGTGGATTTAATTGCATTTGTGTCAGAATTTATTAAGTCGTTCATTAGACGCGACCATGTATCTCAATATAAACCCCTGTCTATTTGTCTGTTTGTCTGTCACGCAAGATGAAGTCTGAAATCGCATTTAGTTAGCTTGCCCTTGGATCTTTTGGACGTAACTTCAAACAACAGTGATGCTCACTATCATCATCACTATACTGTACGAATGCGAGGATTCTGTTGTTGGCATTGGTTACCACGATATTTTTTTTCAATTCAGAATTCTTTCTTGAAAATCATCACGTATGCACTGGAGGAATAACATAAACGTTCAACATTTTTCATGCACACACACTAACATATATATATATATATATATATATATATATATATATATATTTATTGCCAACATTCCAGGTAATGCTAAGATGCGTCAACGCATATTCGTAACATAGCACATATGGCACGCGTGTGAGAAAATCAGCAGCAACCGTAGGATAACTTACCAGCAAAAACATTAGCAGTGGTCGTCTTAGCACATATGCAAATTAATCAAGTGTGCACGCACTGACGTCAGGAGAAGCAGGAGGAAAAGAGAAAAACGACAAACGTGGTTGAGCAAAATGAGAAGTAAAGTGCGTCCGGTAAAGATGGACGTGTGAGATTGAAAGCAAGAACGCTCTGTCTATTGCCGGCCTAAGGTGGCTGGAAGAGAGACTTTTAGAAAACGAATGGGTGTGCGGAAAGAATTTCGGAAAGATAATGAAATGCGTTATTGTTGGAAAACCCACAGATAAATGCATTTCATTTGGACTTTTAAAAATGCTGAGTCCGATTTTTATTTTTATTTTTTTCTTATTGTTTTTGTTCCTTTGCGAAGAAGTACTAGACACCATTTTACAAGATTGTTTTTTTCAAAGAGTTTCAGTCCCAAATCATAATTTTTTTTTCTTCTTATCTATATATTAATACAATAGCGTGTGTGTTCTTTTGTGTATCACGCTTTCTGGCAAATTTCATTAATTAATATATAAATTATACTAAATGTGAGTTAATGAGATCTCAGGTATAATCTCCTCCGTCTTTTCGAGTAGAGGAGGGAATCATGGTCTGACGGGTTTACTTCCGGTGATGCCATCATGATATTCTGTTAAAAAGATGCATATAATGTATTTATGATGCACTACATTGACATAAAGTGTCATATTCCAAAAATCATATGGATGCACTGCTGATTTCAAAAATCAGTTAAATGCTAGTCTTTTATTAACAGCACAGTCTCTTTAATAGAGGATTTACAGCTCTAATCAGGGTACTTAAGGACCCGCTTTTTTAAGCTAGGGGGAATCTCTCTCACCTTAAGCAGTCGCAGTGGAGACTTCACCTTATACTTCACAGTTCAGGTCTTTGTAAGCATCTCGATGAGTCGAGGACTTCTTCTCACCTTATTCAGCTTCCGTTGGGATTTCTGTTGACGATTCACAGCTCAGCGTCCTACAAGAATTTTGATAGAACAGAGAGAAAAGAAAAGAAAAAAAGATAAATCTTCGAGTCGTCTTCGGTCCCTTTGGATTTCAGCATCAGGGGGGTTGTCGGGATGCATCTCGTTTGTATCAGCATCAGGAATCGCATTTTCCGGAATTACAGGCGGTTTCAGATCAGAGTCACTCTTGCCATCTATGCAAGCAGCCCCGAGATGCTTATCGCCTCGTTTCTTCCTCACATTCGTTCTTTTTACACACCATATAATCGCCACCAACAACACACTTATCGTTACAAGCGTGCTCACTCTTGCTTCTGTAACCACTACCTTACGAAGTCTATCTCTAGATTGCGTATTCTCTAGACCGTTTAACCGGGCCTGCAATTCACTAAAATCTATTTGTCTAACTTCTCCCGCAGCTTTTGGCAACCTAAGTCGGGTACGCGGCGGTGAACGGCGGATTAGGGGATCCCAAATGTTAGTAAGGTTATTCAATTGGACAATCTTAGCATATTTACCCGGTCTTCCTCAGGTCCCAGGCGGGTCTCAACCTCCCCATGGAGAGCAATTCGCTCCCTCAAGACGATCACGCCACATGTGTCCAAGTGGTTGAAATCTACCGACACAGTTAAAGCATAACGATCATGTTGCATATCTTCACGAGATTATTTGAGTTCAGTGGTCTGTATATATTGGAGTCAACGATATATTTGTATCGTTCCGTTACTCTGTCTCGCTGAATACTTGACCGTTTATAACCTGAATTATGATTTAGATGATGATAACTATATTTATTGTTAATTTTATGACCTGTTTTTTATGTAGATGATAAAAATATTTATTGTTGATTTTATGACCTGTTTTTTATGTAGATGATAAAAATATTTATTGTTGATTTTATGACCTGCTTTTTTATGTAGATGATAAAAGTATTAATTGTTGATTTTATGACCTGAATTATGATATCGAAGATTAAAAATATTTATTATTAATTTTATGACCTAAATTTTGATGTAGAAGATTAAAATACTTATTGTGGATTTTATGACCTGAATTATAGTGCAGATAATTAAAAATGTGTATTGTTAATTTTATGGCCTGTTTTTTATGTAAATGATAAAAGTATTAATTGTTGATTTTATGACCTGAATTATGATATAGAAGATTAAAAATAGTTATTATTAATTTTATGACCTAAATTTTGATATATATGATAAAAATACTTATTGTGGATTTTATGACCTGAATTATAATGTAAATAATTAAAAAATTTTATTGTTAATTTTATGGCCTGTTTTTTATGTAGATGATAAAAATAGTTATTGTTGATTTTATGACCTGAATTAGGATATAGAAGATTGAAAATATTTATTATTAAATTTATGACCTAAATTTTGATGTAGATGATAAAAATACTTATTGAGGATTTTATGACCTGAATTAAAATGTAGATAATTAAAAATATTTATTGTTAATTTTATGGCCTGTTTTTTATGTAGATGATAAAAATAGTTATTGTTGATTTTATGACCTGAATTAGGATATAGAAGATTGAAAATATTTATTATTAATTTTATGACCTAAATTTTGATGTAGATGATAAAAATACTTATTGAGGATTTTATGACCTGAATTAAAATGTAGATAATTAAAAATATTTATTGTTAATTTTATGGCCTGTTTTTTTTATGTAGATGATAAAAAATAGTTATTGTTGATTTTATGACCTGAATTATGATGTAGATGAGTAAAACATATTTATTGTTAATTTTCTGACCTGAATTATGATATAGATGATTAAAATATGTATTATTAATTTTATGACTTGAATTTTGATGTAGATGATAAAAAAATACTTATTGTGGATTTCATCATCTGAATTATAATGTAGATAATTAAAAATATTTATTGTTAATTTTATGGCCTGTTTTTTATGTAGATGATAAAAAATATTTATTGTTGATTTTATGATGTAGATGAGTAAAAAATATTTATTGTTAATTCATGACCTTAATTTTGATGTCTATGATAAAACATATTTATTGTTAATTTTATGAATTGAAATATGACATGGATGATTAAAAAATATTTATCGTAAATTTTATGACCTGAATCATGATGTAGATTATTAAAAATATTTATTGTTAATTTTATGACCTGAATTTTAGTTTATTAATAAATATTGACCTGAATTTTAGTTTATTAATAAATATTTATTCTTAATTTTATCCTCTGAATTATAATGTGCATGATTAAAAATATTTATTGGGATTTTAAGATCTGAATTATGATATATATGATTTACAAATATTTATTGTTAATTTTATCACCTGACTTATGATGTAGATGATTTAAAAACATTTATTGTAAATTTTAAGATCTGAATTATGGCGTACATCACTAGAAATATTTCTTGTATATTTTATGACCTGAATTAGAATGTAGATGATAAAAATATTTATTATTAATTTTATGACTTGCAATATTATGTAGATCATTAATAAAATGTATTTAAAATTTTAAAACCTGGATTATGATGCAGATGACTAAATATATGTATTGTTAATTTTCTGACCTGAATTATGATGTTGATAAATAAAACATGTTTATTGTTAATTTTATTACCTAAATTATGATGTAGATGATTAAAACATATTTAATGTTAATTTTATGACATTAATTATGACATAGATGATTTAAAAATATTTATTGTTTAAGAATAACCTGATTAATTATGTAAATGATTTTAAAAATATTTAATGGTAATTTTATGACCTGAATAAAAATGTAGATGATTACAAAATATTTATTGTTAAGTTTATGACCTGAATTATGATGTAGATAATAAAAATATTTATTGTAAATTTGATGACGTGAATTATCAATATATGATTAAAAATATTTATTGTTTATTTTATGACCTGAATGTAGATGATTAAAATATTTATTGTAAATTTTCGGGCCTGAATTATAATGTAAGTGATTAAAAAATATTTATTGTTAATTTTGTGACCTGAATTATAATGTAGATGATATAAAAATATGTAATGGTTATTTTATGACCTGAATTATAATGCATTTAAAAATATTGTTATTAATTTTAGTTGGTTTAAAGGGTAATGATATTATGGTTGTCTTCAAAGTGGGAAAATTATGAAGTTTGATTACTAAACTACTACTTCGGATTTTTTACTTTCATAAACTTACCTTTATTATAATCCATGGTGCTTGAAAATTATTATTATCCATAGTGCTTGAAAATTATTATTATCAATAGTGCTTGAAAATTATTATTATCCATAGTGTTTGAAAATTATTATTATCCATAGTGTTTGAAAATTATTATTATCCATAGTGTTTGAAAATTATTATTATCCATAGTGTCCGAAAATTATTATTATCCATAGTGTTTGAAAATTATTATTATCCATCTTGTTTGAAAATTATTATTATCCATAGTGCTTGAAAATTATTATTATCCATAGTGCTTGAAAATTATTATTATCCATAGTGCTTGAAAATTATTATTATCCATAGTGCTTGAAAATTATTATTATCCATAGTGCTTGAAAATTATTATTATCCATAGTGTTTGAAAATTATTATTATCCATAGTGCTTGAAAATTATTATTATCCATAGTGCTTGAGAATTATTATTATCCATAGTGCTTGAAAATTATTATTATCCATAGTGTTTGAAAATTATTATTATCCATAGTGTTTGAAAATTATTATTATCCATAGTGTTTGAAAATTATTATTATCCATAGTGTTTGAAAATTATTATTATCCATAGTGTTTGAAAATTATTATTATCCATAGTGCTTGAGAATTATTATTATCCATAGTGTTTGAAAATTATTATCTATAGTACCTGAAAAAAGTGTGTTTATGACAACAAGCAAAACCCTCAACTCCCTGTGACGTATAGCGGCATACTAAATGTAATCAATGGACAGTTACAATCTGGAGGTATCTGGCATCTAATCAGATACTGAACTAATAGATACAAGGCGTGTTTGAATTCCCATTTTATTTATGCTGTTACATTCACTTATTTACAGCTGAACGAATTTCTTCAACCAGGTCATAAAGGGTTAAATAAGAGTTCAATGGCGGAATGGAATTTATTGTTCTTATTTACTTGCCTCCCCACGAGGGCAGAGTAAGACACAAAATCAGTTGTTAATGCGGGGAACGTCCGGCTCCCCATAATGGACACTTTTGATAGAAACAAAAGTAAAAATTGCCTCCGTTTAGAAGGATTTCTCCTCATCTGGTCGAGGACAGAAAACGTAAAGTGTAGTATCATAAAAGACACTACACTTTGCTCCCAGCTAAAAGGCTAATAAGCATTGTTATTGCTTTGGTTGATTATTCTCGGCGTTTGTTGCATTTTTACTTATGTATATAAAATGTTACACACACTTGCCGCCGCCGCCACCGCCGCCGCCGCCGCCGCCACCGTCGTCGTGGTATACAACGTTGTGATTTTGAACTCCGGTCTATTGATACACACACTTAGAAGCCAATGTTTATAAATAAAAGGTTTATACAAAAACAGTCATAGAAAACACCAAAGCGCTAACTTGTATATGCGTGAGAGAGAGAGGGGGAGAGAAAGTGAGACTGATTAAATTAGGACAGAAAAATATATAGTCTTCCTACATCCAGCCACAAAACCCGCTCTGTAAACACCTTCTTTTCTGCTTTAATTTCGCCGTCTAATAAGATAGAAAAATTTTTTATCTGGAAATTAGGTGATTTTGCGACATTAGCCTCGTATCAAATTCGACCTTTTCATTCACTAAGACGTTCTGTCCGTCTGTATATGACGCTTAGTTTGAAACATTTTTATCTCAGCACTAACACATAAGTTGGACGCTTCTATAATATCTCCGTTATTGCTCTTAAAGTTCCGATCAACGTCACATGTTTATTTATAACGCGCATCCCGAGGAGTCCATTACTTATTCCGTGTAATATATATTTAGCAAAAAACCGCAGCTTGATTTGGCTTTTCTATACTTTTTTAAAGGTTGGCATCTGCTTTTAGAATGAAACCAGTAACGATTAAAATGCGAGATTATTTTTACATATTTCTTTGACTCTCCCCCCCCCACATATATACATATATGTGTGTATGTGTGTGTATGTGTGTGTCTATATGTGCATGCGTGTATAATCATATATAATTATGTCCTTACTCAGAGAAAGCTGCAACAAACACATACCATGAAATCAATAGACCACAAATCCCAGACTCCAGTTTCTGCCTCATCTAGAGTCATCAGTAGAAAACATTCGAATTTCGGATTTGATATCAGAGTCACTTCCAGGTGGGGTAAGTATTCTGTCATCTGACTTCTCACAGCACCACATTCAAGGAAGTCAAATAATATAAGAAAACTGATATATATATATATATATATATATATATATATATATATATATATATATATATATATATATACACAGTGGACCCTCGACATACGAGATTCATTCGTTCCCGGATGAAGCTTGTATCACGAATTAAATGCCACCATTAAGATGACGTAGTAAAACACCGCACACTCGACCACCTAGCAGTTGCATCTGGAAACTCGTAACTTTGATTTTCGCTCGTATGTAGGGGAGGATTTTTGCTCTGAAGCCATCACGTATCTCGAATTTCTCGTAACTAGGGTAGCTCGTATGTTGAGGTCCACTGTATATATATATATATATATATATATATATATATATATATAGTCTCCCCACGAGGGCAGAGTTAGACACAAAATCGCTTTGCAATGTGGCAAAAATCCGGCTCCCCATAATGGACACACTTGATAGGAACAGCAGTAAAAATTGCTTCAGTTTAGAAGGATTTCTCCTTCTTGTTAAATAATCATCTATAAAAACCAATATCTATATATATATATATATATATATATATATATATATATATATAATTATTTACTATAAAAATTATTAATACCTTTCGAGAATCATCGGTCCGAAATAGGGAATATATTTGATACAATTCATCATGGGAGTTGTACTGGATTGCAGCCATTAGTAATTTAAGCCTAGTGAGGAAAATTAGAATCCCCTCCGTTAAATTAATGATTACTAATAACGCGCGGGAATTTAATTTTGATATAAGGGAAACTCCCTGGATATACACTTGTCAGCGTAATGTGACAACTGTGATTCCATCCCATAATTTACAAATAACCACAACATAAATGAACACGAATTCGAGGTTGTCTGATATACACGTCATCATTTACTAAATCCCGAGTCGCGTGACCACACATAACAATTTGATTTAAAGATGATGGATTGAGACTAAAGTCGTGTGAGTGATTTTATATTATTGCATTCGGTAGCGTGCCAACACGGTTAAGGGATTGACAGTGGCTAATTGGTTAAAGATACGGACTGACAACCTTGGTGTGCCAATATCGAATCCAGTTTTGATACTGGTGCATTGCACGAACCGAATTTCTCTACGAACCGGATTTCTCATAAACGTCTGGTATGACTGAATTTATTAAGTCGAACTTCGAAATCAGTACGGAATTCTGAACGGAACCCTTTATTTAATCCTGCTGTGTAGATCGGTCTCGATCTATCAGACATGGACGGACAGAAGTCTTACGTAATTCGTACTTGTGTTCCCATTATTGCAAAAACTTAATCAAAAAAGTATAAATAATATATTTTAAATAGCTATAAGATGTCTAATTTTAGTGCAATATTAAAACTTAAATTTTAGGTTGCCCAGAAAGTCCTTAGCAACATGCACAGCTTTGAAGATTAATAACTATACGTCGGTATTATAACATTTATTTTATAAGCAAGAAAAATAAAATATAAAATCTATGTCTCTATTTATTTAGTTTAAAATTACTTGCGGTGTATATGTTAAATAATCATCTATAAAAACCAATATTTCATAAGATACCGGATGTTGCAATCTCTAACCTAGGTTAAACAAACATGGTTTTGTGATTTAGCATTCGTCTTATACAACGATATATGATAAATTTATTAAAATTTGCTCCAATTTTTTTTTTTTGCTCGGGGATAAGGGTTATTGTGTGTACAGAAATCAATGGGATAGTATCGTAGTAATAGATTTGATAAAGTGTCATTACTTAAGGGGTCGGTTCATCAGAAATTTGTTTGTGTTGGACTTGAAGATATCCAAGTTAAAGTCGGGAGGGAAACAGGCAAGCGGAAGAGAGTTCCACCGGCATGCAGTTCTAAGAAAGAAGCTTTGTTGATGGAATCTACGTTTTGATTTAGGCACAGATAAAGAGTGGGGAAAATTATTGACAGTGGTTTGAGATAGACGGGTGTTTTTCGTGAAAGATTGTCGAGGGGGGACGAGAGATTGGAGCTCAGACGAGCACTTATGAAAATAACGATAAAACAAAGATAGGATCGCCACGTCTCTTCTGTGGGAGAGAGGTTGCAGGGAAGAGGAAAGGGCATCCCCCACTTAGCCACGAAGTCTATTTTGTACTCTGTCAAGGCGGGATAGGCTGCTTTTAGCAGCTCCTACCCAGATGTGGCAACAATACTCCATTCTTGGACTAACTTGGTTTTTATATAGATAGATAATTGCATCATTAGTGAGATATCTTCTGGAGCGGTAGAAAGATCCCACAATTTTCCCCGCGACCTTGGTCACAGACTTGATGTATGTGTTCCATTGCAGATCAGGAGTAAAGGTCAAACCCAGAAGCTTATCAAAACATGGGGCCTCCCCTAGACGAGAGCCATCCATTTCGATTGATGCCTGATGGGGATCAGAGCGTTTATGATGTAAAGATAGGAGCTTGGTTTCAGATGTATTAAAGGTGACAAGCCACCTCTTCCCCCACTGTACCTCGTCTTATATGACCGTCGCCTTATAAACCTAAATATATGGTATTTATTTGTAATCGTTAAATAGGTGATAACAAAACATTTAAACTAGTAGAAAAATTGTTGTACGCATCGAATCGCTCGTCCTCAGTGTTGTGAAATGTAGGTTTCGAATCATTTTTGTCAAGTTTTGATAATGTTCAAATAAATCCTCAACTTTAGTGTGGTGACCTTGCGTATCGATAATAATAAAGACAAACACAATAATATAATTAACAAAAAGTGTGTAAATAACTGTAAGTTACAGAAGTACACGTCATGATTCTGGGGCCATACATGTCAGGGCGTTTAGATGTATTAGGTTTTCCGGAAAGTTCTTATCGTTTAAGAAGTACCATTTACTGAAGTCTTTTAACAGGTCTATAAACTGTTTACCTAAATCAAAGATAAAACTTAGCATGTGTTACGTATATTACTTTCATTGCTGATAAAAAAATATATATATTTACTTTCAGATAAATATAATTACAGGAAAACATCATTTATAAACATGTATGCTGACGACACTGCCATTTATGGTAGCACATTTAAGACAGTAAACGACCAAGTTCTTTCTGATTCTCTCTACTCTGATCTTGAGCACGTGGTACAATGGGGAAAGGAGTGGCTAGTTACTTTTAATGCATCCAAAACCAATCTTCTCTTTTTACATCATCAACGTTCTGATTCACATCTGGCATCAATTGAAATGAATGTCTCTCGTCTTGAGGAGGCCTCACGTTTTGACAAGTATCTAGGCTTGACCTTTACTCCTGGTCTTAAATGGAACACGTACATCAATCTGTTGCCAAGGCCGCTGGAGAAACTGTGGGATCCTTCTATCGATCCAGTAGATATCTCACTGCTGATGCAATTCTCTATCTATATAAGAGCCAGGTACGTCTAAGGATAGAATACTGTTGCCACATCTCGGTAGGAGCTCCTGGAAAGGACTCCTCCTGCCTTGATAGAGTTCAAAATAGACTTCGTAGCCTCGTAGGAGATGTCCTTTTCTCTTCCCTGCAACCTCTATCTCACAGAAGAGATGTTGCGATTTGGTCTCTGCTGTATCGTTATTTTCATGGAAAGTGTTCGACTGAGCTTCAATCTATGGTCCTCCTCTGCCAAACTTTCATAAGAAGCACTCGTCTCGCTGAAAACACTATTAATAATTCCCCCCACTCTTTATCTGTGCCTAAACCTAAACGTAGATTCCATGAACAAAGCTTCTTTCTTAGAACTGCACGCCTGTGGAATTGTCTTCCGTTTTCCTGCTTTCCAGCTGACTACAATATGGTTGTCTTCAAGTCTAACGTAAACATGTTATTGGTTAGCTGTTCCACTTGTTAACAAATTTATCGAATTTCCATTTACTAACGATTACTATATTGTCCAATTTCTACTGTACACTCTTTCAACTTAATCTTCGAGTGGCCTCTTGGCCTTGATAAGTGATGATGTCTATGTAAAAAAAAACTGTTGCTAGAATTTTGAGAGATTTGTAAAATAGAAATGCCATAAGAGGATACACTCTTTGGAAGTAGTTTGCAAAATTCAAGACGGGAAACATCAGTCTTAGAGATGATACTCGCTGCGGAAGGCGGTCAGAATTTGATATTGGTGCTTCGAAGTAGAAGAAATCCAAATATCTATTGTGTAAGAGTTTTACTTTTCTAGTCGTACATTTCACAATGATTTTTATTAATAAATATTGGTAAGATTTAAGAAATCGTATTTATATCATATTCGTATGTTCTAAAAAAATCGGAACTTTCCGGACATCCTAATATGCAATTATTAATCCAAAGGCAAATCGTGTTTATATCACCGCGACGATTCTGATAATAACACAAAATCACCTACATGACGCAAATATCATGTCCGTCGGAAATATCGACAGACAGTATTTTGTACATATAAAAATAGTTCTAGACATGTTTGCGCCGACCTAACACCTGTTGAAACATTATAATGCCTAAAAGATTTTTTTAAAAGTGTATTTAAACTTAATTTATATTAATCCGAAAAAAAAAAACAGCGACACCTGTCGAATGAAAACGTGAACTAAAAAATGAATATTTTAGGTTAATTATATTATCGCTATTTTGTGTAAATATATGGTAAAGCTAGTTATGCGTAAAGAGTTTCTTTGGGGTTCATTATATCATCGAAAACATGTTTAAGATACGCGAACTTTTTGGCTGGTCCAAGTGGTAAGAGGTCTTATGTACCTATGTGCCTATTTGTTTCTACTTTCGTTTTTCGTCTCTCATGTGCCCCTATTCCGAATTCGTAGCAGTGTGCCGGCATCAGCGGACAGTTTCCGTTTTGCTTTTGTTTTTCTTACCAAAAAGTTTATTAATAATTTTTTTAAAGTTTAACCTATTTCAAACTGATATAAATTATTGCGCATCAAAAATACTCAAATTAAAACAGAAATATTATTTTTCATTTCAAACTATTTAATCAAGTAAAAACCCTATTTTAAACTTAATTACTTAATTTAAAATACTATACTAGCTAATTACATTACAGTTTTTTTTTTGTTTTTGTTTTTTTACCTTTACTCCCGATCTGAAATGGAACACGTACATCAAATCCGCTGCCAAAGTCGCTGGAAAAATGGAGAGATCCTTCTACCACTCGAGCAGATATCTCACTCCTTATGCAATTCTCTACCTATACAAAAGCCAGGTTCGGCCAACGATGGAGTACTGCTGCCACATCTGAAAAAACTGTGGGATCCTTCTATCTAGAAGCAGCTTATTCTGAATTGACAGCGTTCAAAATAGACTTCATAGCTTAGTGGGGGATGCCCCTTTCTCTTCCCTGCAACCTCTTTCCCATAGAAGAGATGTAGCGAGCCTCCCCTGCTTTATCGTTATTTTCATGGCAGATGCTGATCTGAACTGCAATCTATCCCCCCTCGCCAGACTTTCATGAAAAACACTCGTTTAGCCAAAACCACTATCAACAATTTCGTACACTCTTTATCTGCCTACACCTAAACGTAGATTCTATGAACAAAGCTTCTTTCTTAGAACTGCACGCATGTGGAACTCTATTCTGTTTGCCTGCTTTCCAGTTGACTACAACTTGGATGTCTTCAAGTCCAAGATAAACAAGTTCTTGATAAACCGTCCCCCTAAGTAATCCAAGTTACAAAATTCCCACTAATGTTTACTATGCTAAAATCACAATGACTAATGTATGCCCATTAACTTTTATCCTCGAGTGGCTCCTGGACCTTGATAAATGGTGACCCCCATGTAAAAAAATGTAAATATCGTAAAAATTTAATTTAACTAGAAACTGCTATGAAAAAGTAACCCGATAACATATTCGAGGTTCTCAATTTTCTTTATTTCAAATTATTTAATTAAGTAAAAATTTCATGCAAAAGGTTCGTAAGAATTTTCTAATCTGCTAGAACAAATTTAAAAATTTATTAGTGAAGTAAAAATGTGAAGTTTACTGGATTAAATAATAAGAAATAATAAAAATGATCTTTGATCAATTTGTTTTTACTGTGCAATAATTTTTATAAGCTAGAAATAGGTTACACTAAAGAAAGCATGACCGTTCTAGTAAAAAAAAAAAACCGGCCATTCGTGCCGGCCTACTGTTACGAATTTGGAGCAAAAAGAAAAGAAGAAATGAAGCTAGAAACAGGGAGACAAATAGTACACGATAACCTAGTTGCTGCTATGCTAAACTACACTATAACTGACTGTTGTTAATGGCAATCAATTAACACGGGCGATTATAATACTATAAAGATGCATGCGTGGTATCTATATAGCTGTTTGTAAAAAGTTATTTCTTCGTTCGTTTAAAGATAGTTTTATTGCATCCGTATATGTTGATGAAATGATATCAGACTACCCATGCAACATTGGCTCACAATCACTACAGTAATTTGCCCTGTAATTTCTTTCATAAAAGAAAAATGAAATGGCTTTTTATTTACTAGCGGAAGCCACGCGGCTATTAAAATATAAAGGTTAGACATTTCATTGTTGATAGATAATGGATGAATTTGGATGGGATTTGATCATTAAAGACGACTGATCAACTCATCTTGTTGTCAACTCGTAATTATACCTGCAGTAATGTGTTCCAGGGACGTGCAGTTCTAGGAAAGAGACTTTACTCGTGGAATTTTCGTTCACTTTTCTGGTACATAGAGATAAACGGGAAATTTGTTGATTGCGATAGTAGCTAGATGTTAGGGTTTTTTTTTTACGAACGTTTTACAGGGTGGGGCAGGGATCAAGCACAAGACATGAAAAAAGAAACGATATAGTAGAGAGAGTCTTGCAATGCCTCTTCTGTGAGAACAAGGTAGTAGATAGGGGGAAAAGGCATCCTCCATAAGATCTTAAAACGGGTTTTGTAATTTGTCATCGCAGGAAGGAGTGGTTTGGAGAGATCCTCCCCAGATGTGACAATACTCCATTTTAGGATATATTGTCTTTAATGTGTGTGAAAGATTTTGTCGAACGTTAGATACATTCCAGACCGGCAGAATGATCTGATTATTTTGTCATCTGTTAAGCGATTATTTTTACATTACTAGCAAGAATGGATTATTTTTTACACTACTAGAAATAATGGATTATTTTTACATTACTAGAAATAATGGATTATTTTTTTACACTACTAGAAATAATGGATTATTTTAACATTACTAGAAATAATGGATTATTTTTACATTACTAGAAATAATAAATTATTGTCACATTACTAGAAATAATGGATTATTTTAACATTATTAGAAATAATGGATTAGTTTTACATTTCTAGAAATAATGGATTATTTTACATTACTAGAAATAATGGATTATTTTTACATTACTAGAAATAATGGATTATTTTTACATTACTAGAAATAATGGATTATTGTGACATTGCTAGAAATAATAGATTATTTTTACATTATTAGAAATAATGGATTAGTTTTACATAACTAGAAATAATAGATTATTTTTACATTAATAGAAAAAATCACATATTTTGACATTACTAGAAATAATAGATTATTTTTATATTATTAGAAATAATGGATTAGTTTTACATTACTAGAAATAATAGATTATTTTTACATTACTAGAAATAATCAAATATTTTGACATTACTAGAAATAATCAAATATTTTGACATTACTAAAAATAATGGATTATTTTTACATTACTAGAAATAATCAAATATTTTACATTACTTGAAATAATGGATTATTTTTACAAGTTGTATAGACGACCTATTGTTATGCTATATGACTGGCATTTGTGTTTGTTGTATCTACAGATAAAAGAATGAAAATTATCTCTAAATACTCACTAAATACATTTTAATTCAACATAGAGTAAGCGCACAAGAATTTCATAAATAGATGATGTACCTTAAATAAGTTTCCAGACTTTTTTCGTATGAACACTTTTATTGATAGTTCACACATTAAACTCTAGGCCCTTCGAAGTAATCACCTTCGGCTGCAATGCACTTGTTGTACCGTTCCTCCCCCTCGTGAAGGCTCGTTGAAATCATCTTTATTAGCGTGTCAATGACCCTAGGCACAGCCTCATTCATCTCCTCAATTTTCTCATAACGACATCCTGTCAGATTTTCTCTAAGCTTATGGAATAACCAAATGTTAAAGGGAACAAGGTCTGAACTGCAGGATCTGAATCGATCAGCTCGACTATCTTCTGCTGTCGTGACAACGTCTTTCTTTTTGATCTTTTCTGGATACCTTTGGGATAAACCACGCGCAAATCTTTCGCATCTTAAGTTCATTTCCAATAACTGTGTGTACAGTTCCCACACTAACATCAAAGTGTGCGCTTATTGTCTCTATAGGCACATGGCGGTCCTTATCCATGAAATTATTTTTTGTCCAATCAAATCTGGTGTTCAGACTTAGTTTTCCCACATCTCTCATCATCCTTCACAGATTCCCTGCTTTCCTTAATTCTCTTGCCACTCAAAAACTGATGTCCTATTCATTCAAGATGGTCCAAAAGCGGTTTGAAACATTCCATGCGTCTCTGTGGCATTTTTCCAAGTTTAAAACTTATTAAACATTATTTTATCGATTTTTATATATCGTAACGTTGCGGTTTCAAATACACACACACACACACACACACACACATATATATATATATATATATATATATATATATATATATATATATATATGTTTTAAGAAAAATAAGATTAAAAAAACGAATGAAATTATTAAAAAATCAACGTTTCGTCCCTCTTTCAGCGGACATCTTCAGGATAATTGAAATAAAAATGTAAGAAAAGAAAAAGTCATAGATCGTGCGAAAAAGACAGTTTTTTAATCCTACCCATGTCGGGAAGGACAAATATGTGTGCGTATGGGAAGGTTGGGTTGTTCGATGTCTATATATACACTTTTAAAAATGCATTAAAATAAATATGTACATTTTTTTTCTTCTGCAAACCTACTCATTTTCCTGAAACATTCAAGGAAAAACGGCTAGCCAGGATCCACCCTGATACCTTGCTCTTTGATTATTATTTTCCCTATGCTAGGGGTTAAATGGTAGAAGCCTTTTCTTTGCGTAATAGTATTAGTATTCAATATTAGTGCTGATTCTAAAAGTCTTCTTTTAGCTCTATCTATCACGTATTTAATAATTTTCGCTTGATCTAAATTAAATAAGTGATCGTGTTCTGCACAATGGCAAAAGAGTGCATTTAGGGCGTTACCATTCCTTATATCTCTTCTGTGCTCGTTAAGTCTTAATTTCAATTTTCGTTGTGTTTCACCTATGTACGCTTGTTGACAGTTGTTACATGGGATGGAATATATACCGGCATCGGATGTGAGGGTTTTGGGAGATTACTTGGTAGTTTTTAATGTCTGTTTTATGGTTGAGGAAGTTGTTTGTATCAGGTGAAAACCAAGTCTATTAAGAGTGTCGTAGATTTTTGTATTTTTGGTTTGGGTGGGAATGAAAAGATGTCTGTTTAATAGTGAGGTATTTGTTTTATTTTTCTGTGTGTTTATGTTATAGTGTATTTTCGTAGCTTTTTTCTTTGCGTAAGAAATGAAATAGGATGGATACTGTAGTTTTCTTAAAACATTCGTAATATATTGAAATTCATCATTAAGATATTGGGGACTGCATATTCTAAAGACACGCAAGAAAAAAACAATAATCATGCCCGTCTTTATTTTATCATTGTGGTGCGAGTGGTAATGAATATAGTCGTTTTTGTGTGTGGTCTTTCTATGTACTTTGAAACTCAGATCGGTTTCTGATCTGATGAGGAGTATGTCTAGAAAAGCTAGGGAGTGGTCTTGTTCGGATTCATGTGTAAATTTTATAGATGGTTCCACTGAATTTAATTTATTTCTAATTTTTTCTATTTGTGTGTTTTTAGGGAGAAAAATAAGAATGTCATCTATATATCTTAAATATGTGGAGTTTTTAGGAAGTCTGTGTTTAAAAGAGTTGGTTTCTAAGAATTCTAAGAATAAGCAGGCTAGTACACCACTAAAGGGGTTATCCATAGGGAGTCAAAATTTCTGTCTGTAGTAAGAATTATTAAATTGAAAGTAGGTTCTATCAGTGATGAGTTTTATGATTTGTATTAGTGTATCTAAGGAAAAAGGTAGGTCGGCTTTAATTTTGATTAAGTGCTTGTGGAGTAGATTAAGGCATTTTTTGATTGGAATATTAGTGTAGAGGGAAATTATGTCTAAACTATGCATGGTTTTATTTTGTATGTCCATATTTTTTATTCTATTTAGGAGGTCGCCAGAGTTTTTGATATGTGAAGTGCTGATAGTGCCCATTAGTGGAGTTAAAATTTGGGCAATAGCTCGTGCTAATTTATGGGTGACGCTTCCAATGTTTGATACTATAGGTCTCATAGGGACGTTCTCTTTATGTATTTTTGGGAGGCCGTATAATATAGGAATAGTGGGGTGGTATTCTATGTTATTTATCCATTTTTTATCATTTCCGATAAGTTTCTTTACGGATTTATTAAAAATTTCTAAATCTTTTTCGATTGATTTTAAATCTATCGGAGTATATATATCTCTGTCTGCCAATAGTGTGTGCATTTTCTTTAGATGTAGGTCTTTATCTATTATAACTATACCACCTCCTTCGAAACGTTGATTTTTTAATAATTTCATTCGTTTTTTTTTATTTTTCTTAAAACATAACGTCAACCACCGCTGGTATTTTTTCATTCCTTATACATATATATATATATATATATATATATATATATATATATATATATATATATATATATATATATATGACTTGGGAGCATCAGCTGTAATTCAAACCGAAACCAAGACATGTGTAAAAAAATAGCGATATATATATATATATATATGCCATATTTGTTGGTTCTATTTTGTTCGATTTTTTAATTTTCACATCACGTTCGCTGTTTTTTTTGTTTTTTTTCCGATTTTTTAAAGAAGTTTTAAAATCGTTCACTTAATCTCTATTTCCATTTTTTTTTATTTACCTCCCCCCAACCTTCCCCCCACCACACACACACACACCTCACCACACGCGGACAACGCCGGCTACCTCCTCTAGTAACAATTAAACAACAGTCATGCTACAGGATGCTAGTATTACACACAAAACACATAACACACACGCTATCCTATTAAGATATAGATGACATGTTCTTCCATTGTACGATTCTGAATTTTGTGGATGAGGATTGGTTATACGTATTTTTTTAAAATCTTTCTGAAGCAACCACTCACTGAAAATGGGAATCAAGATGAGAGCAGTAGTCCGACGATTCCACATAAGGCGAATAGATTTCTTATTTCGTTTACTTTTGTTAATCTTAATAAACAAAACCAAAGACAGGTGCCTCACACAGCTGTATTACTTTTTCCCCATTATTGTCGCTTATGTTTCATAGGAATCGATACATTTTCGGTCAAACTTTTCAGCGGCTTTAGATGAATCTAACAGACGGTCACACAAAAACATACGTGTATCAGACATCGATACCAGCCATTTTGTTTGATATTCCCTAAGATTTATGACGGCAGATAAACTGCAGAATCGACAAGAATCAACAGTTTCGTGGTTGCCTTTGTTAGTCTACATTGATCGCAACGTTTTGAAAACACCTTCCGAATTTCGATTTTCTTTTCAAAGTTTGGGGAAGAATCAACGCGCAGACAAACAAAGCGTTCGTTCGCCCATTACCCGTCTGTCTTCGGGAGAACAAAGCAGTACGGTTGGCGGCATGATGTGTGTCGTGCGAGGCGCGCCATCGCTCACCGCTATTCGACCAATCAGCTTTCGAGTCTTCAAGCGAGAACCGGCCTGGTGCTGTCTGCTTTAAGGTAGACAAAAGTTATCAGTATTTTGTTTGTGATACAAAGGAGATGAAGATAGAGAGAGAGAAAGGAGGTAGAGGGCATATATATATATATATGGATATATATATATATATATATGGATATATATATATATATATATATGGAAAGAAAGATTGTCAGATAGATACGTATGAGGTGGAATAGACGTAGCGAGGTATACAGTGTTATCTAATTGTTACAGGGGTACAGAGAGTGTAGAGATTGGGCGTGGCAGCGTTAGCAGTATCAGAATTTTTGTAGGAATTTTTGACACCCCTAACACGAAACTGCGAATACAATATAAAAATCTCGTAATTTCTCTGTTAAAAGTGGGTTATTTATTTTCTTTATGGATTATACTTCCAAAATAAACTATTACAGTTGTTTTAAAAGTAATAAAAATATTTTTATTTTTTTTTAAAACAGTAATGAATTTTCCGAACTCAATATTTTTCAATTTTTAAACTCAATATTTTTAAATTTTTAAAATCTATCAAAATTTTTCTATTGATTCTATTTTTACGATATTTTCAGGGTCGATGTGAAATTTTATGTTCTTTCCAATAAACCGAATATAATATTTTAGACAAACGTTTTTTTTAAATTCACGCCCCCCCATTTTCACGCCCCCCCCATTTTCACGCCCCCCCCCATTTTGAAATGTCTATTAAAAAGTAAATAATTAATTTATGTTTAATAGGTTTATATATCACAAATTGAAGAGAAAAGGTCAATAAATAATATATTCAAATTTAAAACAAAAAAAAAAATCAGTTTTTTAGAAATTTACCTGTAAAGTCCGAAGTTTAAAACCTTATTTTATAAGAACACATTTTTTCTTTTTGTCTTTTTTTTTTTTTTTTAATGAAACCTTGGTCCTTGCTCCTTTAATTGAAAAAAAAATTAGGGCTTGAATTACATTTTTCGAGGAGTTATAAGCTTAGAAAGATAGGGGGTCGAATAATTTACGCCTCTCATTTTGAAATGTCTATTAAAAAGTAAATAATTAATTTATGTTTAATAGGTTTATATATCACAAATTGAAGAGAAAAGGTCAATAAATAATATATTCAAATTTAAAACAAAAAAAAAATCAGTTTTTTAGAAATTTACCTGTAAAGTCCGAAGTTTAAAACCTTTAAAAAAAAAAAAACACATTGTTTTGTTTTGTTTTTTTTTTTAAATAAAACCTTGGTCCTTACTCCTTTAATTGAAAAAAAAATTAGGGCTTGAATGACATTTTTCGAGGAGTTATAAGCTTGGAAAGATGGGGTGGAATTATTCACTATTTTCACGAAATTTCTGACACTGCTATGGCAGCGTTGGCAAATAAATATGAGAAACAATGTTTAATTACTAAAGAAAAGGGGAACTAACTATGCACACCCACACACATCCGTACACACATACTCTCATATATATATATATACATATATATATATATATATATATATATATATATTTGGATTAGTAATTTTATATATATATATATATAATTCGACAGTGCTCAATACGTAGGTGGAGCTAGGTAGTAAGCTATAAATATATATGGCAATTAAGCTGCACAGAATATTCCGCGTTTCTTCCACGTTAGGACTCATCAGACTTATGTCATATATATTAGCCTGATGAATCCTAGCGTGGACGAAACGCGGAATATTTTGTGTAGATTAATTGTAATATATATATATATATATATATATATATATATATATATATATATATATATATATAGAGAGAGAGAGAGAGAGAGAGAGAGGGAGAGAGAGAGAGAGACAGAGAGAGAGGGGGAGAGAGAGAGATATGAACAAATGATTAATAAAACATGTTAAAAGACCTCTTGAAAAAGAGTTAAAAACATATTTAATTTTAAAAAAGGAAGCACAAGATAAATGGATAGTCCTTAATCCGCGGAGTTTCGAAGAAATACTCTCCTTCTCATCAGAGGGCAGGAATTAGCAAAATGCGGGATCGGATTTTGCATGTAAAAGTATTTAATGAAACCACAAGTAAGTCACAGATCTTACTTGGTTAAAAAAAAGTGTGAGGTAAGGGGAATAGGAGGTAAAAGAAAAAAATGATAAAAAGATTTCACATGAATGGATAGTCCGGTGAAGAGTAAAAAATCCAAGAATGGTAAAATCCAAACACGGTCGAATTAAAGACTTCCAATCCAACAGGTAAGTTCCAAAGGAATCGCGTAACTGGAAGATGGTACAAAATGATCCAAAATGCAAAATTCCTTGGAAAAAATCACAAATGGAATGAGTTCACAATTCTTCCGGTCTTGGCAGACGTGTTTTAAATATTCTCTCCAGTGTTTTCTTTTTTTTACTGTGCACATTTGAACTTTTCTTTTAATGATTTTGAACTTCAGGTTAGCTGTCTGGGTCATTTTGACATTTGCCTTTCTAATTTATATTTAATTCTATCACCATTTAATCTTTTTTTCTCTCTCTCTTTCTCTTCTTGGTTTTTTTATTACACTTTATTCTCGACAGCCGTGTTAAAAGCATATCTTTTTTTCTTTTATTATTATTGGAATTTTTCACCCTTTTCCTTGCATTAATTAGTAAATTATTCCACGGATTTCAGCCTTTTGGATTATTTTGGACCATATTCCAATTACGCGATTTCCTTGGATTTTATTTGTGCGAATGGAAAATTAAATTAACTTTCTTGGACTTACATTTTTGGATTTTAACGTCATTGGATACCTTACCTTTCACCTGACTATCCATTCACGTGAAATCGCCTTTTTCTTCACCATATTTCCTCTGCTTCACTTTTTGTTATCAAGTAAGATCTTTGACTTACTTGCAGTTTCATCAAATACTTTTTTATGAAAAATCCGATCCCGCATTTTCCTAATTCTTACCCTCTTATGAGAAGGAAAGTATTTCTTCGAAACTCCGCGGATTAAAGACTATCGACTTATTAAGTGTTTCCTTTTCAGATTAAATATGTTTTTTAACTCTTTTTCAGAATGTTTTTAACATGTTTTATTAACTATTTGCTCTTATATATATATATATATATATATATATATATATATATATATATATATATATATATATATTTATATATATATGTATATATATATTTTTTTATTACATTTTCACCCCAAACAAGGCCAATTGCCACTTTGGTATAGGGGACTACTATCAGGGGCAACAACTACTGGGGTACTATGTAGGGATTTGGGCAGCAAGATGTCGGTTCACGTTACACTTGAATTTCTGCACGTCAGTACTCTTGGGGAAGCAGGGACCTGGAATGGAATTCCAGAGTCTAGCGGTTCTGAGGAAGAAACTATTGGACTAAAAAGATCTTTTACATCTAGGGATCTCTACAGTGTGGGGTGGGATTTAGCAACCTGTCGGGTTTGTCGAGGGTGCTCACGTCGTGGGGGCACAAGTGATTGCAGTTCGTCAGAGCATTCACCACTAAAATACTTGTAGAAAAGGCAGAGGGATGCAACATTTCGTCGATGGTACAGAGGTAAAGCTTAGATGTCAGTTCAGGGCCTATCATGTTTGCGATTCTCTTTTGAACCTTTTCAAGGAGCGAGAGACTAGTAGCAGATGCACCAGCCCAGATGTGACAGCAATACTCCATACATGCGCGAATGGTGGCCTTATAGAGGTACATGATGCTTTCTAGTGTTAGTACTTGTCTAGCACGGTAGAGAGAGCCCACCAATGCCTTCAATGTAATTGTTCCAACTCATGTTTCCTGTGAACGTTAGGCCCAGGTGTTTGAAAGATGTACTCTCAGATAAAGATCGTTGGCCATTGCTATAGGTGGTAGAGAGGGTTTCTTGTAATTATTGAATGAAACTAGTTTAGTCTTGGCAGCATTGAACGCGACCAACCACTTTTGTCCCTATTCCACCACAGATTGGAGGTCTTCCTCTAGTGTTTCTGGCATTTCTTTAGAAATGTGTTCATTCGTCTTCCTGTTGTACCTGCCATAGAGTGTAGTGTCATCAGCATATATACCAATCTCAGAAGCAATTTTGTCGGGGAGGTCATTTATGAATATCAGAGACAATAGAGGTCCAAGGATAGAACCCTGTGGCACCCCCGCATTTATATCATATTGTTTAGATGTACGATCGCCGAGGTCAACCTGGATTATTCTCTTATCTAAGAAGTATTTAATTATGTTAAGTATTCTACCAGTGATACCGTATGATCTAATTTTCCTGGGGAGACCCTCATGCCATACCCTGTCAAAAGCCTTAGATATATCTAGAGCTACTGCTCTGCCCTCCCCGCTTTGTCCAGTGAATGGTATATACGTTCAGAGATTACAGCTAGGATGTCTGCTGTGGAACGGGCTTGTCTAAATCCATATTGTTTGTCAGTCAGAAGTTTAGCATCTGTAAGGTGATGGACTAGAGCATGGTTAATTAAGGTCTCAAATATTTTGGCAAAACCTGGGAGGAGGCTAATGGGGCGATAATTTGATGGGTTCGTCCTTTCGCCAGAATTCTTGAATACTGGTACAACAGAAGCAGTTTTCCAACAGCCCGGATATATATATATATATATATATATATATATATATATATATATATTAGACATTAAGAGGAGATTATAGATATATAAATACCCGTTCAGATGCACTTTTTACGATAAAGCTTGAACCCAGAATTAGATAGAATCGAACAATTGCACCGACAATGGACAACGGTAGACCCAAATTTGTCCGTTGTCGATGCAATTGCTCGATTCTATCTAATTCTGGACTCTAGCTTTATCGTAAACAGGTGTATGTGAACGGGTATTTATATATATATATATATATATATATATATATATATATATATATATATATATGATAATTTTGCCACGAGGCAGTCTATATACCTAGATTAGATATGAGTTTGTTCTAAAAATGTTTTGTAGTTTTTATGTTGCTTTATAGTTGTGATACTGTTTGTATAATTGGAATTCTTTGTTTGTTTAGATTGTTGGAGATTATTGTATTACTGTTTATGAGAAAAGTGTCTGTTGCATATGATTTTTGTTTTATTGATTCTGAAAAATACTTGTATTGAATGATTATGCATTTAATATAAAATATGTTACGAATTGCAACGTCTTCAAAGTTTTTATGAAGCATTTTAACTTAAATTATTCATTTCCATGCGACGGGTATTTTTATAGTTAACATATAAATAGTCTTTCTTACAAGTGGCTCACCACTCATCAAGAGCGAAGGCCACTAGAGAATATGGGTCAATGGATGTAAAATAATAGTGTAGTAACCGTCAATGCTGTGGATTTAGTAGAAATTGCAGGGAACGTCTAAACAAGAATTTGTTTACATTGGACTTCAAGGAAACCATATTGAAATCGGCCAGAAAGCAGGATAGTGGAACAGTGTTCGAAAGGCAGGTTGTTCAAGCAAAACAACTTTGTTAATACAACATGCGTGAGGATTTAGTAGGATAGAGAGTAGAGGAAATTATTTATAGTGCTTGTAGCTAGTAACATGTTTATTTTCTGAAAGCTTGGCAAGATTGAAGCTCAGACGAGCATTTCCCATGAACATAATGTTACAGCCGAAACAGGCTCGTAATGTCTCCTATGTGGGGAAGAGCTTGCAGTGAAAAGAAAACGGCATCACCCCTTATGTTTCGAAGCCTGTTTTGAACTCTACCAAGGCAAGATAATCTTCGGCGAGCAGCTCATGCCTAGGCGAGGCAACAATATTCCATCCTAGGACGTACAAGGCTCTTATACAGATAGAGGATTGCATCGGCAATGAGATAACTACTGGAGCGGTAAAATGATCCAAACATTTTTTCCAAGGATCTTGGCAACATATTTGATGTATGTGTTCCATTTCAGATCAGGAGTGAAGGTCGGTCCCAGAAGCTTTTCAAGACATGGTGTTTCCCGAAGACACGAGCCAGTCAATTCAATTGAATCGGAATGGCAATCTGGTGATTATGATGAAAACATAGAAGCGTTTGCCATTCCGATTCAATTGAATTGACTGGCTCGTGTCTTCGGGAAACACCACCACGTGCTCAAGATCAAAAGAGAGAGAATCATTAAGATCTTGATTATTGGCCGCCTTTTAAGTTTTACCATAGATTATAATACCGTCTGCATAAATGTTTACGGATGATCTAAGAACGGGATTTGTAGATCAGGAAGAGAGTTGGGCCGAGGATGGAAACCTGAGGTATGCAAGCAATGATACTATGAGCTTCTGATCTCTACCTATCGGAAGCGATTCAAGATATTACCAACGTTACCTATAAAAAGAAGCGATTCAAGATATTACCAACGTTACCTATAAAAAGTGCAAATAAAATTATTGATTGCGCCATTAAATACTTACTATGGGTTGATATGCCGTAAATTTAAGCACGGATTAAGTAAATGCTTAAATCAAAGCAGAATTTCGTCAAAGGACTTAGAACGTAGTTTTCATGAAAAGTACATTTTGCGTTGCTCTGCTTCTGGCCCTAAACGATGCGAGATATTATGTGCGAGAAATTGCCAAATTTGTTTTCAAATATCCCTTGTTATATGTAACTTGCATTGTATTTATATTGTGTAAACGCCGAATATCCGTATTGTTGTTGTTGTTGTTGCTGTTATAAAAATGTTTAGAAAGCTAATGGTGTAATGTCATGATTATGTTTTTATGTACTACTCTTAAAACGATTAATCGGAATCAGGCATCGAAAAAAATCGTTAGCTTTGTCGTATCAGAATCGGTATTGGAGTCGAAAATCCAAAACCAGTCTTCTACTATTTGCCATAATTAAGTTCCAATTGCTGATACTAATGAAATATATATAACTACTTAATTTGCTCACATAAAATTAATATACGAAAGTATAGATTTATGCGTAAACTTTAAGTATTTACTTCAAAAGTGCTCAATACGTAGGTAGAGCTAGTTAGTAATTTATAAAATATATATGGCGATTAAGCTACACTGAATATTCCGCGTTTCATCCACTCTAGGACTCTTCAGGCTTATGCGCGAATTCTGTGGCTATTTATCGTTTTTATATGCTCCTCTTCTATTGAGATTTTAGTTAGCCAATCAGCTTTCTAGTATCCACCGCGCCCTTCGAGTGATCAGCCAATGAGCATGCATTTATCGGACAAAAGCCTATTTGACCTCTGGTAGACCTGTTCCTTTGTGTGTGCTCTATTTAATTTCTTGATCAAGAAACTAAATAGAGCACACACAAAGGAACAATAGAATAGAAGAGGAGCATATAAAAACGATAAACAACCACAGAATTCGCGCATAAGCCTGAAGAGTCCTAGAGTAGATGAAACGCGGAATATTCAGTGTAGCTTAATCACCATATGTATTTTATAAATTACTATATATATATATATATATATATATATATATATATATATATTAGCAATTAAGCCCGACTTTGCTCTGGTACTATAACTTTATGTGCATATGCATATATATATATATATATATATTTATATATATGTATGTATATATTAAAAAGTTTGACTCATGTCTAGGTAATCTATATCTAAAATTTCAAGTGTTTGGACCCAAAATTGGCGAGGGAGTTTGGTAGAATCTGCAAAGGTTCTAATATTTCAACTTTGACTTCTAGGTAGCCAAATTCTCGCCCAAAAACTGATTAAAAAGCCTACTGCATGTCTGAATACATTTTATGTAACATTTCAAATGATTGGACCAAAATTGGCTTAGTAATTTGATAGAGACGACAAAGGTCAATTTTACGAAGTTTTACCTAAGTTTTTACCCCATAACATTTATTGTTTTGGACTCAAATCAAATTAAAAATGTTTGATCCATGTGCAAGTAACCTACACCCAAAATATCAAGTGTTTAGACCCAAAATTGGCGAAGGAGTTTGATAGAGTTTTCAAAGGTCAAATCGTTGAACTTTGATCCCTTGACATCAAAATTTCTGGCCGACAAACGCTTAAAAAGGATTCCCCAAACCTCAATACGCCCTATGTCAAATATTGAATCTGTAGACTTAAAATTGACAGAGTACTTTTGTACGGAAATGTACACACACAGACAAAGAATAGACAAAAAATTTCACTTTTATAGATATATAGATATATAGGGCCGGTACAGCATAATCACGTTGAAGCATCCGTTCCCGTTAGATCACTGAAGTAAAGCAACACAAAGTCTGGTCATTATTAAAACGCATGACCTCTTGGGAATTCTAAGTGTGCATGTGCTCTCCGCTTATCTCGGCATTCTGTCCAGTCATCCTGGATTTCTCCTTGCTACTGGACTAAAGCAGGGCCGATTCAAGAGGGATGTTGTTGGAGATTGTGCAACCCTTGTCTCACAATGACGCGCGCAGCTTTGACCTTCGATCCAAGATCAAAGTGTAGTCTATGTTCTTCATATGCGACACTTCAATTTCTTCTTCTCTCTCAGTGGAGGAGAAATCCTTCACAACTGAGAAAATTTGATATTTTTTGTTTATTTTCTCTGCGTTACAAAACGATCATGGTGTCTATCTCTGTCCCGTGGGGAAGGCATTGTAAATACTGTACACTTACAAGGAGTATCCACTATCTTCCGCGACTGAACGGAAGCATCGAGTAAAAGTCGATAAAAAATAATAATAAACATTTATCAGCTTTGTTTGAATGTAAATATTTAACATTCGTGTGATACTGCATGTGCCTACATTAAGGATGGCTTCCCATGTGGCAGGGATATCTCTAGAGAAGATCCTAATTTACCCTATATGTGCTTCAGGGTTGCACTTGCTAACACCACTGCATTTATATTTGCCCTCTATAGGCCCCACAACAGCGGAGTTACTATCTTTAAGAGCATATCTGAGAAAATAGACCACATACTGTCTTCACATCCCTCGGCTAACATCCACATCTGTGGTGACTTCAACGTCCATAACGTGGAATGGTTGACCCATTCAAATAAGACAGATGATGAGGGGAGGTTTTGTCATGATTTTGCCATTGCTTATGACCTCACTCAGATTGTTTGCAAACCCACCCGTGTGCCCGATACACCCAATCAATACGCAAGCCTCTTAGACCTTTTTCTCTCAACTTCCCCTGAGCTATGTTCATGTACCGTTCATTCTCCTTTAGGATCCTCCGACCACTCCGTCGTATCAGTTAAGATAAAAACGAAATGTAAGAAGCCATCAGATGTACCCCTCCACCGTACTGTATACCGATACTCTATGGCTGACTGGGATAGCTTCCGTACATTCATATCTGATTTACCTCTGCACTCCATGTTTAAAAAGGAAGTATCCTCTATAGTATCAGATCTGACCGAATGGTTAATTGTAGGCATAGACCAATTCATACCATCTAAAAAATTCCAACAAAAACCTAACAGCCAGCCATGGTTCTCCCCAGAATGTGCTGCTGCTATCGCGCACAGAAATCACTTTTTCCATAACTACCAACGTAATAGATGCACTGAGACTAAAGCTGCTTTCAGGACTGCCAGCAACCACTGTAAAAGAGTAATAAAAAATGCAAGAGAGCTATATGCCCAGTCTGTTAAATCCAAGGTAGCTGATCAGCGGCTTGGTTCCCACCAGTTTTGGCAAATAACAAATAGGATCCTGAACAGAAATGTGCGTTCTATCCCAACCATTATCAATGGACCAGAGGTTATCTCCTCAGCGTCAGACAAGGCCAAACTATTTGCAAAGAACTTTGCAGCTAATTCTACCCTATGCGACGAAGGCCATCAACTCCCCATATTTCCTCCTATAACACAGAACAAGCTAGGTAACATACAAATATCCGTGCATGAGGTCGCCAAGCTAATAAAAAACCTAGATTCCAGTAAAGCAACTGGCCCTGATGGCATCCCAATTATAGTGTTAAAAAAGCTTCAACCAGAACTTGCTCCCATACTTACGAAACTATTTAAGCGCTGCCTTAAGGAGAAGTGCTTTCCGACCCCCTGGAAGACCTCATCAGTTTGCCCTGTATTTAAGAATTCAGGTGATAAGTCATCTCCCTCTCAATACAGACCAATAAGTCTTCTCTGTGTTATGAGTAAGTTACTGGAATCAATATTAAATAGAGAAATAGTCAACCACCTCAGCAGGAATAACCTTCTTAGTGACACACAATATGGTTTCCGCTCTGCAAGATCTACCGCAGATGTGCTGACGGTTATATCCCACAGGATTAGTGAATCTCTTGACAAAGGCTTCCTTTCTAGGGCAATTGCTCTCGACATATCAAAGGCCTTTGACAAAGTATGGCATAAGGGTCTACTTCACAAGATTTCCAGCTACGGTATAACTGGAAATGTTTTCTCAATCATTAAATCATTTCTCTCCGATAGGCTCATAAGAGTAGTGGTAGATAGACAAAAATCGGAGGCCTGCAATATAAATGCTGGAGTCCCTCAGGGGTCAATACTGGGCCCAACTCTCTTCCTGATCTACACCAATGAACTCCCTAAACACATACTTAAATCATTCGTTGACATCTATGCTGATGACACAACCATCTACGGCAACACATCAAAGGCTGTAAATGACGAAGTTCTCTCGGATTCTTTCTCCTCTGATCTCGAGCGCGTGGTTCAGTGGGGGAAGATGTGGCTAGTTACCTTTAATGCATCCAAAACCAAACTCCTATCCTTACATCATCAACGCTCTGATCCCCAGCTGGCATCAATTGTGATGGATGGCTCTCGTCTGGGTGAGGCCCCGTGTTTTGACAAGCTTCTGGGTTTCACCTTTACTCCTGATCTGAAATGGAACACGTACATCAAGTCTGTTGCCAAGGTCGCAGGAACGATGGTGGCATCCTTCTACCGCTCCAGAAGATATCTCACTACTGATGCAATTCTCTATCTATATAAAAGCCAAGTACGGCCAAGGATGGAATACTGTTGCCATATCTGGGCAGGAGCTGCCAAAAACAGCCTATCATGCCTTGACAGAGTACAAAATAGACTTCGTGGTTTAGTGGAGGATGCCCTTTTCTCTACCCTGCAACCCCTTTCCCACAGAAGAGAAGTTGCGAGCCTATCCTTGTTTTATCGTTATTTTCATGGCAGGTGCTCGTCTGAACTCCAATCCCTGGTCCCCCCTCGCCAATCTTTCACGAAAAACACCCGTCTAGCTGAATCCACTGTGAAAAATTTCCCCCACTCTATATCTGTGCCTAAATCAAAACGCGGATTTCATGAGCAAAGCTTCTTTCTTAGAACTGCACGCCTGTGGAACTCTCTTCCGTCTGCCTGCTTCCCTCCGGACTACAACTTGGATGTCTTCAAGTCTAATGTTAACAAATTCCTAATGAACCGCCCCCCTAATTAAACACTTCATAAAATATCCTCACTAACGTGATGTACTTGGAATAACCCTTATCCCTGAGTGGCTTCCGGACCTTGATAAGTGGTGATCACTGTATAAAAAAAAACTGCACTGTTTTTTTTCACATTTTGGATAAGTAAACACGGTCTTGAGACAGTAATTCAGAGAAAATAAAGGTTGACCTGACGTTATCACACAACGAAAACTTAAAAACATTAATCAAACATAAAAGTAGTGAACCTCCTCAGGACTATCGGAGCGAAATCATTGGCAAGTACATTTTGGATGGCAAGTGCACGCCTGAGTTCTACACTATCTTCTCCCTTTTGCCAAACATTCACAAAACACTCGTATACTTACAACGATCATCATTAACTTTTCACACTCTCGATCTGTGCCTAAATATAAACGCAACTTCCATGAACATGGCTTTGTTCTAGAACGGCTTGTCTGTAGAACTCTTCCGCTGGCCCGATTTGCAGCTGACTCTATGGTAGTATTCAAGTCTAATGTAAACAATTTCCTATTGCGTCGCCCCCCCCCCTGAATAATTAATTCCTGCCACATTTCCTTCACTAACTGTTAATACGCTGTTGTCTCGGTGACTACCGTACACTCATTAGCTCTTATCCTCGAGTGGCCTTCGAGCTTTGATAAGTGGTGACTCACACGTAAAAAATAGTCAACAAAAATAGGTTTCCTTAATTCATACAAAAATACCCATTGCGTTGTAGCTAAAACATTATATGGAATTAAACTTTCTGGAGAGTGCAGATTTAATCCTCAGTGCAGAAGATACGTAAATGCAATTTCGTAGGACTTCTACCGAGACATGGTTGACGGAATAAGAGCATGCACCTGTCGTGGATGAAATTAAAAAAAGTCACGTTCAAAATTATGTATAGATTCAAAAGTTCAATAGAAATATCCTCGAATTTGACAATCTACACGTGAAGGGCGATGGAAGTAACATCAAACGAAACAGTACGGAACAACGCTCAAGATGAGAACACTGGTCCAAATTATATTATGAGTCGTACCGGTATCTTTCCAATGTAAGTTTTCTCGTTTATCCGTAACGTAGTCGTGGCATGTCCACACTCGGGACCCACACGCTGTATCCAGAGTACATCGCAAGGAACAGAAGACAAGAAAAGAATTCATCTTTTTCTCTTGCTCTCGGGACACCTGTGTAACACGTCCCTTTCTGCCTGTCTCTCTAACGCAGTCATCGGTCTGCGCACACGTTCTTCTTTTTATAATCTTTTTCATTTTTCTTTGTTGTGACGTCACCTCGCACATTGCT
This sequence comes from Euprymna scolopes, assembly GCF_053919585.1. Taxonomy (NCBI): domain Eukaryota; kingdom Metazoa; phylum Mollusca; class Cephalopoda; order Sepiida; family Sepiolidae; genus Euprymna; species Euprymna scolopes. Next base: position 69,389,679 of record NC_136518.1, read on the forward strand.
GGGTCATTTGCATACAGTTGTCATACGCGCGACGGCGCTCTGTTACATATGTAGCAAAACACAGTTGACTAAATACAAATGCAAATATATAATATCAACACAAATCAGAGACCATAAGATTTTACTAGTAATAGAATGCTATTACAACCGCAGCAATACAAAGCAGCTCCTGTACGCATAAGGAATATGATCTCAAAGTTGCAATATTGATTATCAACAGACATGGTATTTGACACATAACCACGGGTATAAAAGCATCTCCCAATGTATATTGGAAATTAGCTGTAGACATCCGGCGTTGTCATTTAAAACCATATTGCCGGGCGAAGGGTTTAATCACATACTATTTAAGATACACCAAATATCCTAAATTGACTATATTTTGGATTTTGGAAGCATAAAACAGTCATCTGCATCTATGAAATTTAAACAGGCAAATAAAATCTCAACGCTTAAAGGGAAATAACTCATAGGTTAAATGAAAACTTACTTCCGTTTTTAAACGCAGTTTATGTTGATTATACTAATCATTAAAAGAAAAGAAAATAAATCAACATTTTATAATATTTCTACGTAGAATGCTTAAAGCAATTCTATTACTAATTTTCATTAAAAATTTAGAGCTAATTGTTAAAACATATTTTCTTTAATGTAATATGCAAATGAGATAACCCCTTGAATGTTGATAACTTGAATAATAATAGTATCTGTAAAAAAAAAAAAAAAAAAAAAAAAAAGGAAATGCAGCAATAAAAGTATATGAACGTCTGTTTTCAGTTTTAAAATTATTTGCGAAACAGTGGACCTTTTGTATATATAAACCAAAAGAAATGTGAACAAATGAACAAACAAACAGGGATACAGTTTTAGGAAGCAAAGTGTAATCATTCGGGCTATGACAACAGCATATTCTTTTCATTGCTTTGACGCTCGACACAGTTAATCAACCGAGAACTTCATCACTCTATATAGGAGCATATAAGATATCAACGGGTACACACTCGAGAGCCAAACAATAAAAAGAATATGCTGTTGTCATAGCGCTAGTGATCATACGGAGACATTTACAGTAAAATCTAAGATTAGAAAAATTAAATATCAAATTAAAGTGTAAGAGACTGAAACGTACATGACAAGAAAAAGCAAAACAAAAATAATATACACCAAGGAGGCTGAATAAGGTTGTGTTAATTTTCCACGCAGTTTTTTTTTTTACAAGGTAGTCACGACTTATCAAGGCCCGGAAGCCACTCGGGGATAAGCGTTATTGTGTGTGCAGTAATCAATGGGATAGTATCGTAGTAATCGTTAGTATTGGAGATTTGATGAAGTGTCTTACTTAAGGGGGCGGTTCATTAAGAATTTTTTTATGTTGGACTTGAAGATATCCAAGTTGTAGTCAGCTGGGAAGCAGGCAAATGGAAGAGAGTTCCACAGGCGTGCACTTCTAAGAAAGGAGCTTTGTTCATGGAATCTACGTTTTGGTTTTGGCACAGATAAAGAGTGGGGAACATTTTTAACAGTTCCTGGTAATCACAAAAGGTTTGGAATTTACAACGCACCAATATTATGAAAATAACTATGATTACTTTGCGTTCATATTTTTGTCTTTTATTCCTTGTATCCCTTGAGCGATATATTTTTACAAAGAATGTAAGATAGCTGTTTTTCTGGTCGAAATATATCTATCTTACACGTATCGTTGGCTAGTTCTTTTTCAGCTACATGTATTATTTTTTTTTTTTTTACTCCGTACACCAAGTTGATACACACCTTGTCTGAGGCGAGTTCCATTTAAAAATCAGATTGGCAGAATGGATGGCCAAAGGGAGAGTCACGCTTGTGCAAAAAGCCACAGTAAAAGGAACCGCCCCCAGCAACTACAGGCTTATAACATGCTTACCTACAATGTGAAAAATATTGACAGCACAACTTGGGTAACAGATCTACCTCCTCCTTCCTAATCGAAATATATCCATCTAACACGCCCAAAGCTTAAAGCCATAATCAATAATCTTCTAGTGAATAATTTTTACCTGTTTGGATTGAAGCTTCTGGCCGCAACGAGCATCATGATGCACGAAGTTTGCTAATGTTTCATCAATTGATGCATGGCTCAAGTAAGAGTAAAAACGTATCGAGGTTAAGAACCATTAGAAGACGCTCAATAACAGGTACAAACGAAAAACGGATGTACATAAATCTAAGTCAATGACAGAATCCTTAGAAAGCAATCTCTAGACTGTAGTGGAATGGGACTGTAGATTGATGGTAACAATTATTATGACTAAGCTGGGTTTTTTGTTTTGTTTCTTTTTTTGTTTTTGTTTTTGATTTTTTTTCTTTTTAACAATTACAAAAAGCCACCGATAGCCATGACAAATAACACAGTTGATGTCAGCACCGTTAGGAGATAAGTTCATCGATTTCAGGGTGGCGAGAGTGATATGCGTAATAAAGCACGCTCCGATTTTTACGACCGAGTCAAAGAGCAAGACTCCATGTTTTCGCACGCATTTTTTTTTCGGTTTGAAGTGTTATTCTTATTTCTGACTCCGTATATTAAGTTGATTCATGCCTTATCCGGTGCGAGTCTCATTTTAAAAATTAGATTGTTCGGACACCTACCCCTATTAATACTGTTTTCTTTTTATTTGTTTCTTTGTTGTTTTTTACAGCGTTTTCGTCGGGATAAAATCTTTCTTCATCGGCATATTTCCGTATCCTTTTGTCGAATTCTGAAATCAATGTGGAATTAAAATAAAATGGTTATTTAATTCAGAAAGTAAGATTGTTCTCGTTCCATCAGCCATGGCTGTGTACAACTGTACCGAGTAATTAGCAACTCCGTATTCGAGACCTGAGTCACTTGCACGCGACTCGAGTACTCTTCCAGCTGGGCCATGTCGCCTTATACAAGATAAAAACTATTAACTGACACATATCGTTAAAACTGGGTTGTCTGACTGCGGAAATAATTATACAGTATCTTACGTCAAATCTATCATTAACTACTAGGGAAGGAGAGTCACCCGGCTTTACCCGGTCGTACAGTATGCTTAAATATGATATTTTAATTTGTCCAGATTTCGTATATATTATAAAGAGTTGTGATTTCAAAAGTAAATAAAAAACAGTATTTGGGTGCCATCAGCTTGAAGTAAAACTGTAGCATTCAAAGCTGGTGACGTTACCACTGTACAAAAGTGACACGCATATGAACTGATTAAAAAGAAACTAAAATGAATGTACAAAATGTGTACCGACTTTATCAATTGTGAACCCTTTTTGTACCCCTTAAAAATAATTTTAATCGGCTAAAGACCGATAAAACAACGGTCCATAAAAAGACAATAATTTGAGGCCCTTAGCACTGCTCTGTGACTTTCAGTTTCGGAGGAGATCGAGTTTGAAAATATGTAGACAGACAAACAAACATAGTGAATTTTATAAATTAGATTCGCTTGCTGGGGATGATATCGCCCTAGCGAGTGTAAAATTCTACCTGCGAAACACTGGTCTTTGTCCGTAGTTTATTACTACACATCTTGTAGAAGAAAATAGATAATTTCCAGCCGCGGTTTGCATGACTTGTGTCAGTTAATGTATATTACGTGTATATGGCGCGAAGGACTCAGCGGCAGAGTATTCGCTTAGCCTGTAAGTGATGGGGATTTTGTAATCCTGAGTTTGGATATGTTTGCTGATGAGCCCAGTGTCGGGGTAAACCATATTTTATGATTTCTGGGTCTGTAGATTTTGCATGAAATCTACTTTGCCGATCTGCCTGACATCTGTTATAGACTTTTGATTTAAAATGTTATACCGCATAATCACGTTGACACACCGATTCCCGCTGGATCATCGCACTTAAGCAACATTGAACCTGGTCAGTACTAAATTGGTGACCATTTGAGACTTATCTCCGCTTAGCTCGGCAGTGTTTCCAGTCATCCTGGACTTCTCCTTTCCACTGGACTCAAACAGTGCTGATTCAGGAAAGGTGTGGTTGTAGATTGCGCATCCCTTGCCTCACAATTACATGCACAGCCGCCTCTACAGGAAATATCCTATATCTTTCGAGACTGAACAAAGGCTTTGATTGTTATAAGGTGCAGCGAACTAAATATTATGGTATCTGTTAAGTGTGAAATAAAAATATGTATTTCAAATGATTTGGTCAGTTATTTTATTTCTATTAAAAACAAATACGAGGGTCCTTACAAAAGTAAAGTCAACTATTTTGTAAATTAAAACGTTGAAGAGATAAGAATACGGGGATGTAACATAAAAACGAGTGATCTGTGGTGCGCCAGAATTGATTTTGCTACATAGTACCCCACCATTCTCAATGCGCTTTTCTTTGTGATGAAAGAAAACATGTGGCCGAGCGTTTTGGGCCTGCTTCATGATACAAGGATTATTCCAAAGGCTACGCTTCCAATTTCTTCTTACTCAAACATTTGAAGAGTTAAAAAGACTGAAATGGATGGCTCTCATCTTGGGAAGGCCCCATATTTTGACAAGCTTCTGGGTTTGACCTTTACTCCTGCTCTGAAATAGAACACGTACATCAAATCTGTTCCCAGGGATGGTGGGATCCTTCTACCGCTCCAGAAGATCTCACTACTGATGCGATTCTCTCTCTGTATAAAAGCCAAGTACGTCCAAGGATTGATTACTGCTGCCACATCTGGGCAGGAGCTGCTAAAAACAGCCTATCCTGCCTTGACAGAGTACAAAATAGACTTCGTGGTTTAGTGCGGGATGCCCTTTCTATTTCCTGCAGCCTCTCTCCCACAGGAGAGACGTTGCGAGCCTGTCTTTGTTTTATCGTAATTTCCATGGCAGGTGCTCGTCTGAGCTCCAATCCTTTGTCCCCCCTCGCCAATCTTTCACGAGAAACACCCGTCTGGCTGAAACTACTGTCAATAATTTTCCTCACTCTTTATCTGTGCATAAATCCAAACGTAGATCCCATGAGCAAAGCTTCTTTCTTAGAACTGCACGCCAGTGGAACTCTCTGCCGCTTGCCTGTTTCCCACCTGACTACAACTTGGACGTCTTCAAGTCCAACATAAACAAACTCCTGACAAACCGCCCCCTTAAGTAAGACACTCTATCAAAACCCCTAATACTAATTATTACTACAATACTATCTCATTGATTACTGTACACGCAATAACACTTATCCCTGAGTGGCCTTCGGGCCTTGATAAATGGTGGTCCCCATGTAAAAAAAAGAATGCTATCATTAAAACACGTAATCTTTTGTGTTTCAGAATTTATTATTCTATATAGTCAACACAATTTTAATGGAAATTTGACAGGTTTTCAATAAGGCATCTCTCCTTCTGACTTACATCCACGGCAGTATATTGTTTCTTAGAATGTCGCACTGTCAATATTTGCAACAGAGAGGTGAAACTTTCAGGTCATGAATTCATAAGTTCAGTCATCATGATACTAGGATGTTCAATTTTCTTTGATCAAGGCGCATTACTTTGGAACACCACGAGCCTAATTATGTCTATTAACTAACTTCATTGTGTGATTGTTGAAATAATGATAGAGTATCGAACATCAGATCTCACCAAATCTATCCTACAATAGCAAAGTAAAGATTTGCTTATGCGTTTCTATTTACTTATTCGATGTATCATAAATTGCTACCCGTTCAAAGGAACGGATAAAAAGAGCGAACCAACAGCTCAACATGCTCCCCCTCATCAAACATCTACGAGAAACACTCGTTTGGTTCTAAACACTATCAATTATTTTCTACCACTCTTTATCTGTGCCTAAACCTAAACATAGATTCCATGAACAAAGCTTCTTTCTAATAACTGCATACCCGTGGAACTCTCTTTCGCTTACCTGCTTTCAAGATGACTACACTATGGTCGTCTTCAAGTTTAATGTAAACAAGTTCTTGATGAGTCGTTTCCCTTAAATGATCCAATTTACAAAATTTACACTTTTAACGATTACTTTGATATTGTCCTTATGACCACTATACACTCCTTTACCCTTATCCTCGAATGGCATCTGAGCCTTGATAAGTGGTGATTCCTTTGTGAAAAAATAAATAAAGAAATAAAAAAAATAATAAGCCAGATCGTGTACCATCCAAGTTAATGTACTTAATCAGCGATTTAACTGAGAAGTCTACCCGTACTCGAGTAAAGGACGAGCTCTCTCATAGACTGTGGTATAAATAAGTAATGTTTGTATTGATTAGTGGCTCCGTATGTATTTCTAAAACTATTGCCATGTGCCATAATCACAGATGTCCTGCGCCCTCTTGATCCCAATCTCTAATCAGACCTGCCAAAAATGAGAGCCAAGTGTAGCCTTGGAATTGCACGGTTTGACGCTTTGGTCGCCGTTAATGTCTACTTATGACTTTCACCTGATTATAGTTGGGGGTGACGGCTCTTTGACAACGTGTCAAGAATCTGGAGTGAAAGACAGACATTATGCCGACGCTGGTTTGGGTGTATATCGAGAGATATCGACAGGTGACGCAGCCTTTCAAACAAAACTCCATAAATCGATACTTTCGATTCACAATATGTGTACCGGCGCATTCGAACATGCGCCAGCGTGTGTGTACGTGTATGTGTGTGTATGTGTGTGTGTATGTTCTTGTTTATCTGAGGTAGGTCGCGCTTGTCTGCGTATTGAAAAACTTAAACACATACGATTAAATAGTATTTCTATATGTCTATGTCTATGCCTATAGAAAATATGTTACGCATATATATATACATATATATATACATATATATATATATATATATATATATACACCTTTACTATTATATAAAAGTCACTTTGTGTGTGCGACTGTGCTTAAGTTCAGTCATCATAGGTTCAGCCGTTTCGGAACCTATCTCATGCAAATTTCACACAAAAGTAATTTATATTTCTGGCACTGTTCTTAGGTACATTTCGTTTACAGAAATTCATCAGATAATATCGAACGTTGAAACAGTCCTATCACTTATAGAGTAAATATTTTAAAGGGGAATATTTTACTTTACACCGCAAAATATTCCTCTGTCACTTTTTTTATTCATCTATAAAAGAAGAAAGACTATGTTTAAGATCGTCAAGCTCAAATATCAGCTGACGTGATATTGTAAACAAACACAGACGAAATCTGATGAACGACACTTTCATTATATTTTTTAAATTAATTTTTTTTTTTTGTTAATTAGTCCACAGGGAAAATTATTCCACACTCCAATTGATGCGAGAAGGGTTTCAGAGAGTTGATGATATAAAGATAGATGCCTGATTTTAGATGCATTAAAAGTAGCTAGCCACATATTTCCCTATTGTACCACATGCTCAAGATCAGAGGATAGAGAATCAAAGAGAACGTGGTCGTTTAAGGCCTTGGATGCGCTGCCATAGATGGTATGGTCGTATGCATAAATATCTACGAATGACCTAAGGATGTGATCATTTATGTAGATCAGAAAAAGAGTTAGACCCAGGATGAACGCAGGATGGACGCTTGAGGAACTCCATCATTAATTCTATGAGTTCCTGATTTCTGCCCATCGACCTCTTCTCTTATGAACCTTATCATACATACATTTATTTATTTATTTATTTATACGAAGTAGACTAGAAATGTCCGATCTTCCAAGTCGCACTCTTGTATTTCTGACAGAAAGAAGCATTAATTTGCCGTGCAGTTTTAAAATGTAAGAAGTATTTGCATGGATGGAACTGCATATAGCATGTAGAATGTTTCTGACTGTTCGATCAGACAATCCCAAGGTCAAAACATGCTTTCGAGCTGAACGTATAGGACACTGAGTAACAGAAAGTCCCACAGCCGAATACTGGCAGGCGTTCGAGCGCTTCGGGTCTTTTCAGGTGACTTTCTTTTAAGTGCCTAACAGGTAGCTTTGAAATTTGCAACCCATAACTGTATTGAATTTCTATCTGAAACAGCATCATGCCGACCTAATTTGTAATGAAAGGTTTCTGTGTTGCAGTTACAGAGTCACTATTTCTTTTTTACACAGTGATCACCACTTATCAAGGCCCGGAAGCTACACTGGGATAAGGGTTATTGCAAGTACATTACGTTAGTGTGGAGATTTGATGAAGTGTTTAATTAAGGGGGCGGTTCATTAGGAATTTGTTAACATTGGACTTGAATATATCCAAGTTGTAGTCCGGAGGGAAGCAGGCAGACGGAAGAGAGTTCCACAGGCGTGCAGTTCTAAGAAAGAAGCTTTGTTCATGGAATCCGCGTTTTCATTTAGGCACAGATATAGAGTGGGGGAAACTTTTCACAGTGGATTCAGCTAGACGGGTGTTTTTCGTGAAAGATTGGCGAGGGGGGACCAGAGATTGGAGTTCAGACGAGCACCTGCCATGGAAATAACGATAAAACAAGGATAGGTTCGCAACGTCTCTTCTGTGGGAGAGAGGTTGCAGGGTAGAGAAAAGGGCATCCCCCACTAAGCCGCGAAGTCAATTTTGTACTCTGTCAAGGCAGGATAGGCTGTTTTTAGCAGCTCCTGCCCAGATTTTCAAAAACATTTCTCCCGAGCGCTTCGGCTCTTTTCAGGTGGCTTTGTTTTAAGTGTCGAACCAGTAGCTCTGAAATTTCTATGCCGGCCTAAGTTGTAATGAAAGGTTTCCGTGTTGCAGTTTCAGATTCACTATTTTTCAAAAACATTTCTCCCGTAAAAGCACGATGTGAACCAGTCCAAACTATATTTCTTGATGAGGGTACATAAAATAAAAATGGCAAGCTGTTCGCTAAATGGAAATATCATTGGCATTTGCATCAGTTTACATATGGTACAATATATAAGCATATTTTTGAAAATTTGATAGTAGTGCTGTCCCGTCACCCGAAAATAAAAACGAAATTAATTTCATAATTTTCTATTTAAAAAAAGGTTTTCTGTTCTTCATTTTTCTGATGCAAATATACAATACTATTTTTATCAGAAAACCTAAAGTTGTAAACAAGAAAAAGTTTCTTTCTCACCTTCTTGTTTTTCTGTAACTTTATGATGGCTATGAATTTTTTTTTGTATGTGAGTAGAGTGTAAATAGAGCGATACATAAAGCCAAGGTGTCAATGATGAAGGGCCGCTGCAAGGAAGGTGGGCTCCCTCTACCGTGCTAGAAAACTACTAACACCCGAAAGTATCCTGTACCTCTATAAGGCAACCATTCGCCCATGTATGGAGTAGTGCTGTCATATTTGGGCTGGTGCATCGGCTACTAGTCTCTCGCTCCTAGACAAGGTTCAAAAAAGAGTCGCCAATCTGATAGGCCCTGAACTGGCATCTAAGCTTCAGCCTCTGTCCTATCGACGAAACGTTGTATCCCTCTGCCTGTTCTACAAGTATTTTAATGGTGAATGCTCTGATGAACTGCAAGCACTTGTGCCCCCACGACGTGAACACCCTCGACAGACCCGACAAGCTGCAAAATCCCGCCCCCACACTGTAGAGATCCCTATATGTAAAAGATCTTTCTACTCCGGTAGTTTCTTCCCCAGAACCGCTAGACTTTGGAATTCCATTCCAGGTCATTGCTTCCCCAACTGTACTGACATGCAGAAGTTCAAGTGCAACGTGAACCAACATCTTGCTGCCCAAATCCCTACATATGCCCCAGTAGCTGTCTCCCCTTATAGTAGCCCCCTACACCAAAGTGGCAATGTGCCTTGTTTGGGGTGAAAATGTAATAAAAAAAAATAAATAAAAAAATAAAAAACTTGAGAATGGTTTGTCTAGAGGATACCCATTGATGCAGATAACTTTAGTGATGCTTTTCAGTTTTATGGAACTCTTTGGTGAATGTATGTTTTAGAAGAAGAACTGTAAAATAAAACGTGAAAGAAATGGAATCATTTCAAGAATAATTTAACTACTATGACATGCATGACAACATTGTCAGATCTAATTTCACAGAAAACAATCTTTGAGAAAATGGAGCTAGTCAAAATGCAACGTTGTAATTTCTACTGTGTAAAGTAAAGACAAATCAGGTATAACCAAAACTATTACTCAAACATACAAAAAAAAAACTTAAAATTAAAGAATATCAACATTTCCAAAATGGTGGATTTCCAAAATGGCGGATCCAAGTAGAGAAATGACGTAATGGTCATGACGGCTTTCGATGTAAAATAATCTGATAATTGTATAATATTAAAACAAGTTATTTTCAAGAAATGTGAAAACAAGTAGAGAAATGTCGTAATTGTCATGCTGGCCCTCGTGAAACATTGCCGATTCGATGGACTGCATATGGCGAGGTTCGGTCCCAAATCTAGCGCAGCCGCTGGTGGTGATTAACATTGCGAAGATGATGAATGTATTTTTGACTTCAATTTAAATATGTCTTCATCTCAATTGAATTACACCTAAATCTGAAAACAACCAGACGTTTTTATTTTGACGATTCCTTCCCGTTAATTTTCTCCCCTCGACTCTGACATTGATGGGCGCCATTGTACTCAGTTCGTAATTTCCGGAAAATGTGGTTGGCAAAAAGAACAATTCATGGCCTCATTAAAAAAAAATTAAATAAAAAGGAGTTCTTCTTGGGCTTTGTTGATGACTTTTGTTATTCCTGATATTTCAATTTTCTTTTTATTACAACGTTGACATTAGATTTTACTTTTTCTGTTTGTTCGTCTAAAATAATTTTATCTGTTTATTACGTTGTCCAATCTGAAAAGGGCAATATTTTAGGAATCAAAATAATAATAATAATGATGATAATAATAATAATAATAATAATAATAATAATAATAATAATAATAAAAAGTAGTAGCAGTAGTAGTATTAGTAGTAGTAACAATAACAATAAAAAGGATTCAAAGAATTGACACGGACAAAAATGACGGCCAAATAACTTTAAATTGATCAGAAGAAACGGAAGGTGCATTATCGTGTTAGAAAAAGAAGACCAGGATGAAGAAGACGGATGTGCAGGCAATAACTTAAATAATAATGATAGAAATACAAAAATAATATCAAGAGAAAGAAAAAGACTATTATAAAAGTACTGAGTAGTAGTAGTAGTAATAGTAGTAGTAGTAGTAGTAGTAATATAATAATAATAATAATAATAATAATAATAATAATAATAATAATAATAATATCAAAATGTGAACGGAGGAAAAAAAACAGAACGACTAAACCTGACAGAAACAGAACAGAGTAAGATATAAGTAGAACGACAGGAACACAACAGAAATGCTGAAAGACATGAAAGAAGAATTACAACAAATCGAAGAAGGAACAGTGAATGAAATCAGCAAAGAAACCCTAATGAAAAGCATAGGAAAAATGACAATCTGGGAGCACCAGGACACGACAGGATACAGGCATACTCTTTCCAAAAATTCACAACACTGCACGAAAGACTAGCCAAAAACATTAGAAGATGTGTACAGGAAACAAACGTGTCAGATTGGATGACAAAAGTCAGAACCACACTGATACAGAAGAAGGAACCGCTTCTAGCAACTATAGGCCTATCACGTGCTTGCCCACCATGTAGAAAATACTAACAGAACTACTGAGGGAACAAATCTACCCTCTCTCAATAATCGTGGACTTCGAGAAACAGAAAGGATGCCAGAAAGGAAAAAGATGAAGACATGATCTGCTATACATAGATCAAAATATCCTAAAGGAGGTAAAAAGAAGGAGAAAGCATTTAGCCATGGCATGGATCGACTACAAAAAGGCGCATGACATGATCCTGCAAACATGGATAATAGAATGCTTTGAAATGTATAAAATACCAAACAAGATCATTAACGTGATAGAAAATGCAATGATAACATAGAGACTGAACTTGACAGCTGATGAACAAGACATAACAGAAATTAACATACAAAAAGAGGCATCTTCCAAGGAGATTCACTATCACCATTGCTGTTCACTATAGCTACGATGTCTCTGAACAATATACCGAGAAATTGCCAAGCCGGATACACGTTATCTAATGCAGAGGAAAAATGAGCCACCTAATGTACATGGACGACCTGAAACTTTTTGCATGGACCGAAAAGTAACTAGAGATTCTAATAAACATAACCAGGATCCTCAGCTAGGATATCCAAATGGAGTTTGGTATCAAACACTGCGCACTACCTGTTATAAGAAAGGGAAAACCAGAGACAACAGAAGGCATAGAACTACCCAACCAAACGGAGATGAGAACAGTAGGGGAACAAGACGCCTATAAATACTTGGGAGTTTAGGAAGCAGACACCAATAAAGCCACAGAAATAAAAGAGAGAATTGGAAAGGAATACCTCAGGAGTACACGAAAACTTTTAGAAACTAAATTATATAGCAGAAACCTAATAAAAGGTATAAACACATGGGCAGTATCACTAGTAAGATACTCAGGACCGTTCGTAGGGTTGACCAAATAAGAACTGAGACAGCCCGATCAGAAGACTAGGAAACTCATGACCATACACAACGCACTACACACAAAGGACGATGTTGACTAACTCTACGTGAAAAGGAAAGAAGGCGGAAGAAGACCAGTTTGTATAGAGGATTGTGTGCACGACACAAAAATGAATTAGAAAAAATACATCACGCGCAAAACTGAAAGGATAATCATGGCAGCAAGAGACACTGAAAAAATCGACAAAACAGAAAACAGAGAGATAACTGATGAGACGAGAAAATAAAAATGGGAAGGAAAGCAACTATATGGATGACAAAAGATGAAAACAACGAAAATACTTGGACATAGATAGGAAAGGACACATAAGCCAAAAAAATGAATCCCTAATAACAACAGCACAAGATAATTCAATAAGAACCAACCACATCAAAGCAAAGATTGACAAAACACAAGAAAACAGTAAATGCAGACTCTGTTGACAAAGAGACGAAAAAATAAACCAGATACTAAGTGAATGCAGTAAACTGACCCAAAAGAAATACAAGACTAGACAAGACCAAGTGGGAAGGGCAGTATACTGGGAATTATGCAAACAACTGCATCTCTAATGCACAGACAAATTGTACAAACATAAACCGGCAACAGTACTTGAAAACGAGGATCATAAAATTCTACGGGACATGAACATACAAACTGACAAGCCCATCCAAGCAAGAAGACCAGATGTCCTAATAATAAACAAGAACGAAAAGTTTTGTAAAATCGTAGACTTTGCTGTTACAGCTGACCACAGGGGAAAAAGGAGAAATGGGGCAAATCAACAGAGCTGAAAGGGATTTAGATGATGTAGAAAATCAAAACAATACCTATAATAGTAGGAGCACTAGGAAGAATCCCGAAAAAATTTGAAAAACGAATGGAGGAACAAGGAATCACGGGAATGACTGGAAAGATACAACGAATAACAATCATGAAAACAGCTGAAATATTGAGGAAAACTCTTGAATGCGGAGACTAACACAAATGAGCCACAGGTGTGGGCTAGACTACCTGCTTCAAAGTCAAATAGTGAAGCGCTACATGAAACTAAGAACACTAAAGCTGCATATCTAAAAGTTCTCTTACCCCACTCCCATCCTCATTACCACATCACCGCTCTTCAAAAGTGTGAGACCGAATTGTCTAGAGTCAAGGAGGAAAGAAAAGACCGAGGAGAGAGCACTGACCGGACCTCCGTTGGATAAGTGCCAAGAGTACTGGGACCTCGGAGAGACTTGTTGGCACTCAAATTCCAGTGAAGACCAATGGCTGCGGCTAACAATAAAACCATGGTAAGCGACTGTTGCGATAATGCAAAGCCATATGCGAATGTTATCGAAAGAGGTAAAAAGTATTGGCAAATCTTGGGAGACTTGTTGTCACTCAGTCTCCAGGGAACACCACGGTTTTTTTTATAAAGAGAGATATTTGATGACCTGTGTGAAAACTTATTGTGAGTCAATAATAATAATAATAATAAGAAGAAGAAGAAGAAGAAGAAGAAGAAGAAGAAGGTGAGAAAAAGGGGTGCAAAAAAGTTGCACGGAGGATTCATAAGAATGACAAACGATGAGACTAACGAAACATCGCGGACATAACTAGAAAAATGAAAACTAAACAGAGAAACCGAATCGCTCATAACAGTCACACAAGATAACGCGATTAAAACAAACCACATCAAAGTAAGGATAAACAAGACACAAAAGTACAATAAACGCAGACCGTGAAGAATATACGAAACAATAAACCTCATAATAAACAAATGCAGTAAAAACAGTACAAAAACAATGTAAAATCTGTGCTATAATAACGAGGGTCGATTATTGCTTCAGAATTTATTATTCTACATAGTCAACATAATTCCCAATGCACTGCAGGAGTTCAATGACGCATCTCTGCTTCTGACGCATGTGCCTGACAGATGTTTCTTTCTTGTGAGATGAAACGTTCAGGTCATGAATACAAAAGTTCAGTGATCATAAGAATTCAATTGTCAGTCTCCTCTGACGTATTCGTGCGGAATAAAAAATAGGAGGCATTACTATTTGTCGCATTGAAATAGTTGCAAACAAATGTGAATTCAAAATTTACAAGAAAATTTACCCGGCGTTGCTCGGGATGGAAGTGGAATTCCGTAATCAAAAAAGTCTCCAATATCTAAAGTATAGCAGTCAACGCAACGCGGGCAGCGCCGGGTAACCCTTTCTTGTTCTAACTAAAACCTACACTCGTTTTCCATACAACAAACTTGAGTCAGGAGTAAAACGTGATGGTGTTTCGAAAGTTTCTGAACTGCGTCCAATATAAAAGTTTAGTTCTGGAGTTGTCACTGCGCATCGACAAAAAATTGGCATGGGTAACCCGACTTATTTTCTAAACAAAACCATTTATTTTGCTTGTCACAAACAATAATTGAAAACATTTGCTTTGCAGTATCGGCTGCCAAATATTCCGCAAAGGTAAAATTTACATTGGAATATTTAAATACAGAGAGACAGTTGAACAGGCTTACTTTTTATCGCTATTTATTACTAATAAAATTTTTTAAAGCTGTCCGAACATGAAACTATACTATTAGTTTTATTAATTGAAATATCGTACTATTTTTAATCCCCAGTTAAGTTTACTATAACATTTTAGATGAGTGTACTTTCAATGCTCCATCACCGTACTGGGTTAGTGTATTCTATTTGTAGGGTTCCGCTGTCAGAAACTTTTTCTCCTTGGACGGGACCCACACGTTGCATGCAGTCAACGTCGCAAAGGAGACAAAGACAAAGAATAACTTTTTCGTGCAACAACGACATTTATTTTCTCATTCTCTCGCCACGCGTGACTTCTTGTTACGGATGTGACGTCTTTCACGTATCCTTTGGCTCCCGAACTCAATCTATGTCTCTAGCCTGATCTCGAACGTCATTCATGTGTCTAACGTTATCTCGAACGTCATCTACGTCTCTAAGTCCTCTTCTTTTAAAAGTCTTTTTATTTACCAATGACGCCATTTTGTATTCATTAGCATATGCGCGTCTGCGCTCTGTTATGTTACCCCATAATTTTAGTGTATAATATTCCGTTTGTCATTATAATATCATTCCAGGCATTATATCATCCCTTTTTGTAGATGTAATGCAGCATCTTTTTTTTTTTTAAGTCGTGTTACTGTCCTCTCAGTAATTACTATCTCATTTTAGGGTATTGCATAGCATATATTCTGTCGATATGAAATTATCCGCACGGGGAGGTATCAAGAAATTATTACAATAGGCGGTTCATAAACAAATCAACACGTATATTTTAGCCCCAAAATATGCGGCAGATCCTCAATCAAGAATTCCAAAATAAATTCGTTTAAGCCATCAATACAAGGCCTGTCTAAAAAGTATTCAACCATTATTATTTCGCATGCGAAATAGAGAGGATAGCGCATCGCCACTCTACACAGCAAAGGAAGACACCTTCATGCGCGTGCGCAGAGTTTTGCGTGAACTTCCTGCGCGTCAGTCGCTGCCTGTTTGTCGCTTAGTGAGGTGCTACACAACGTGTTCGTCGGATTACCGATTCTCTCAAGATGACTGAACGTGTTGAGCAACGGTGCTACATCAAATTTTGTCAATAGCTTGGTGATTCTCAAAGGGAAAAAATTCGCAAGATTCAGTTGGTGTTTGGAAAGGAAATGACCACACATCAGCGGAGATCGACCAGCATTCTGGTGTTACACAAAGGGCCCGGTCTAAGCCGGGTTGACATGCTAGTATATATATGGTATATGTGTATATACATATATGTATTTATATGGATAAAAATGTGGCACGCGTATGCGGACAGAATGTGTGGAACATGACAGCTACATCAGAATTGTTTCAATATTTCTCACGAATGTAAACAAAATTTGTTATTGTTTGAGAAAGAATG
Organism: Euprymna scolopes; assembly: GCF_053919585.1. Taxonomy (NCBI): domain Eukaryota; kingdom Metazoa; phylum Mollusca; class Cephalopoda; order Sepiida; family Sepiolidae; genus Euprymna; species Euprymna scolopes. The sequence continues at coordinate 69,406,062 of NC_136518.1, forward strand.
TAGCAATTAAAGGAATCTGATTATGTTGATGTTTTTAAAGTTGACAGAAAAAGTGACACAAAAAGATTGGCAGATTGAGATTTGATTGTCAACCAAGCGGACGCAACGATATACTCCTCTCTGTCTCTCTACCACTCTTCTCTCTATCCACCATAGCAGAGAAACAACGAGGAATAAAAACGGACCGTTGCTTATACCAAATGTGTTGTTGTGTATTTGAAATCTAGAAAAAAGGTTCATTATATAACACTGGTAGGCGCCAAACTGCTCGGAGTGTAGCTGTTGTTGAGAGGTGCAAAATTTGTGATGGCAGGTCGTCGTTCGACCGTGCGGGAGCTTGCCGAAGAGGTTGGAATGAGTAAAGACTCCGCAGGTGCAATTTTGCGTGATAATTTGGGCATGGACAGAGTGGTAGAAAAAGTGGCAAAAAAGTGTCAGAAAAAGTGTCAGAAAAAGTGGCAAAAAAGTGTCAGAAAAATATGTCTAATGCTCTCATACCCCACCTGACATTACTTTCTCCCTTAAACATTTCCATTTTTAAATCTTAAATGTATATAAAACGGTGTTATCTTATTGACTCTAAGGATTTCATCCTAGTTTTATTCTCACTCGACGAGAAGCATATAACTTTGAACTGTCATGGCCTAAAGATATTTTATCCTTAATTCCCTATATTGTTCTCACCATCAACCTTATTGGCATGCTAACTTAATAAAGTTTCAATGTAACTTTAATCTTTATAAAGTATCTCACTCTACTGCCTCGCCTCCCAAAAATGTCCGCCCTAACATCCTCATTAAACTAGCTAGTACGCATTTTGGATTATTACTGATAAACCTTGTGTAAATAAACATTGAAATCTTATCTTAAGACGAAATATCGATACAGACCCTCTTAACTAAATTTGTTACGGGAAGCTTTCCAAAAGTAACGTCTCCTATGATTTACTCTACCTGAATGTATCAGAGAGGATTGCAAATTGCGTTATGATGACTGAATTTTGATGCTCAAATTCTATTACTAACGGGAATAATTACAATGGAATGGTATATCCACCCAATTTCAGATATACTTTGTCAACACATAGAAAGCATTTGGACTACACCAACCAACACAATCAACGCAACAACGAATAAGGCTGCTCGGTATACTTTTCGAAATATCAATAAGGAGCAGTACGCTTTCGCTGTATGGGAATATCACTTTCTCCCATGTGCCTATTTTCTGTCCACCTAGATTTATAACCCCGAACAACATTGGACTCCTTCCGATAATGGACTATCCAGGTTGTATCAACTTCTCTTTTCGTATAATTTTCTCCATATAATTATCCACAACCACTCAAAAAACTATTTTCAATAATTGTGCTGAAAAGCAAAATAGCGTCCATTCGCAGCTGAATATTTTGCTAACTGCATTTCATTTCCTCTGATATGAACCATTGTTGAAAATCCATGGATAAAGAAAATTAAAATTACCCTTCTATGTATTCCTTTTGTGAAACAATAAATTCTTAAATCGAATATATGTCTCTATATGTTGTTTTTTCAGAATTTAAAATTGAACCACGAAATATATATATATATATATATGTATGTATATATATATATATATATATATATATATATATATATATATTTATATATCACGTGCATATCTAAGTTGACCTAATTATTAACGCTAACTTTCGCGCTTTTTGTCTGGGTCAGTTTGACCTGCTTTTCCAATTTAAACTTTCACCGCTTTTCGTTTTTTTTTTTGTTTTTTTTTTAAAACCTTAATTTACTTGATTCCTCCAGCCTTGACAGACGTGTTTTAAATATTCTCTCCAGTGCTTTTTCTTTTAATGATTTCGAATTCATTCCATTTGCGATTTTTTCCAAGGAACTCTGCCTTTTAGATCATTTTCGACCATTTGGAATTTTCCCATTGGATTGGAAATTTTTAATTCGACCGTTTTGGATTTTACCATTCTTGTATTTTTTACCCTTCACCGGACTATCCATTCATGTGAAATCTTTTTATCATTTTTCTTTTACCTCCTATTCCTCTTACATCACCCTCTTTTTAACCAAGTAAGATCTGTGACTTACTTGTAGTTTCATTAAATACTTTTATATGCAAAATCCGATCCCGCATTTTGCTAATTCCTGCCCTCTGATGAGAAAGAGAGTATTTCTTCGAAACTCCGCGGATTAAGGACTATCCACTTATCTTGTGCTTCCTTTTTTAAAATTAAATATGTGTTTAACTCTTTTTCAAGATGTCTTTTAACATGTTTTATTAATCATTTGTTCATATATATATATATATATATATATATATATATATATATATATATATATGAATGATAAAAGTCTATATTCAAATTTCATGATGTTGCCTATCTTAAAATTTCTTTCTTTAATTCTGCTGACATTTACAATTCTAAAATTAAAAACGGCGTAATGAAAGACAAATATAAGGTATTCGCAGTTTCTCTTCAAATTTTCGCATGTTTCATTCATTTCCAAACACATTTTATTTCCTTTTGATGGATTGATTGTTACTGTTTCTTCTGATGAGATAAGGGCAAAATAGATTCACTAATTGATATAATAATTGAATGATCGGTTTTGTGCTACGAATCAGATACTGTCAAGAATTGTAAGCGTCAACTGAAGTAAAATATAAGTTGTAAGATGGTTAACATTATGAAATGTGTCATTCATTCCATATATTGCTCTGTAATTACATTGAGCTACTTAAATAAAGATGGGCATATATAAAAAGAATAAATAGGCGAATAAAGAATATATATATATATATATATATATATATATACTCCTTTTCTTGAGTTGATCATATTATGAAGTGATATACGATATACCATTAGCGTATTAGCGTATTAAGCGAAACAAACCGAGCCTAGCTATTTGAACGATATCAAAACATCGGTAATTCACTACTCGCACAGCTACGACTTAGCGTAATGGTTCAACGTCTTCACTGTTACGCGGGCGGTCGGATTTCGATCCTGGCTTGAGATAGTTGCCTGTCTAGCCGCACTGATAAGCTGTGATACAGTGAAACAGTACTGTATGTGGATGACTCTCTCTCTCTCTCTCTCTATATATATATATATATATATATATATATATACTAACAAAAGTGAACGTGTCTGTGTGTCTGTGTGTGTACATTTCCCTACGCAATAGACCTGTCTACAGACTCGAAATTTGATATACAGGTTACTGAGATTTGAGAAAATCTTAGTAATCCGTTTTCGGCCAAAAATTTGGCTGTCAACGCCGAGCTGAAATGCTAGTATATCTATAAAAGTGAAAGTTTATGCGTGTGTGTGTCTGTCTGTCTGAGTTACATTTCCCTACACAATGACTCTGTCAATTTTAAGTCTACAGACTCGAAATTTGATATACAGTAACTGAGATTTAAGAAAATCTTTGTAATTCGTTTTCGGCCAGAAATTTGTCTGTCAAGAGGTCAAGGTTCAACGATTTGACATTTGAAAACTCTACCAAACTCCTTAGCCAATTTTGAGCCTAAACACTTGAAAGTTTAGATATAGGTTCCTTTTCCATGGATCTAACTTAATAACTTGATTTGAGCCCAAAACAATAAATATTAAGGGGTCATAACAGGGGTCAAATTTTTTAAAAATTGACCGCTTATTTTTTTTTTTGCTCAACATACACCTCCAAACACCCGGGCAACGCCGGGCTGACATGCTAGTATATATATATATATATATATATATATATATATATATATATATATATATATTGCAAAAACTCCCAACCACCAACAGCAACACGTTTCCTTGAACCACCATTTAAATCTGGAAGGGGACTGTATTACTCACAGATGCACTTCTAATTATTGATTCTTTTATAAAATACTAGCAGTTCAGTCCGGCTTTGCTCAGCCCCTATGTGCTATTCATAACTTTATGTGCATATGTATATATTAAAAAGTGTACATATGTACAGTAATGCCTTTCTATATAATAGACTTCCTTAACTATTATAGTTAAAAGTTAGTAACGACTGTAGGGGTAAAAAAAAAATTAATTGGACCCCAATTTCGACCCCTTAGCATTTATTGTTTTGGGCTCAAATCAAATTATATTTTGATTCATGCCCAAAAAACCTTTATTTACAATTGTAAGTGTTTAGACCCAAAATTGGCGGAAGAGTTTTGTAGAGTTCTCAAAGGTCAAATCGTTGAATTTTGACCTCTTAACAGGTAAATTCCTGGCCGAAAACCTATCAAAAAGATTTAATTAAATCTCAATACCTCTTATGTCAGATCTCGAGTCTGTAGACCGAAAATTGACAGAGTGATTGTGTAGGAAAATTTACACGGACAGACAGACACACACACACGCAGACATTTTGATTTTATAAATATATAGAGTTCGATATTTCTTAGCACTAAACAAAAGAACTTTACAAAATATTGGTCCTATGGTTTGTTTCTTGCTAATAGAGTCAGAGATGGCTTCGTTGACGGGTTTGAATCTACCGACCGGCAGTAATCGTTACTCTGGCACTGATGAAACACTAGTGTTTGTTTATATTTTTTTAAAAATAGTATAGTAATAATTATGTCAGCCTCTTATCGTTGAGCAAATAAAGTTGAAATGTAAGTCGGTCACTTAAGCTCGAATGTGCAGATCCTGATATTATAGTCATTAGATCACGGTGGATGGACGTCTCGACATTTAATAATAAATGTTTTAATTTCAGCTGTTTTTCTCGCGCTTAACGTTGGCCGTGTGGTTTATTCTTTACTAATGGAGTCAGAGATGGCTTCGTGGGCGGGTTCGATTCTGCCGACCGGCTGTAATCGTTTCTACCTGTACTTATGATTCCAGAATGGATGAAATATTAGTGTCTGTAGGTATTTAAAAATATTATAGTAATATGTTTGTATGTATATATATATATATATATATATATATATACATACATATATCTATCTATATATAATAGTAAAATAAAAATAGTAATACATATATAAATATATATATATATATATATATATATATATATATATAATTTGAGGTTGCTATTTTTTAAAGGAAGGGTAACCAGTGAAATATAACGAGGTTTAAGAAGGGAATTTTATGACACACTGACCCTCGAAAGTCTCAGACAGGCAGCGAACAACAGACAAACCAGCCTCATGGTTGTTGAAGATAACATTTGTATAGTTCTAGCTTTAGAACCCAATCACCTCAACCCACTAACTTTACAAACTCTAATCACTAACACCAACAGAAAAATGAATGAAGACACCGATAAATAAGTTAATAAACAAATACGAAAATAAATAAACTAACAAATTCGCACCCAATTAAACCCTGTTCTCCGCGAAGCTAAATCTTCACCCTCATGGCCCGTTTAAAAAAAGCCTTATTCTGCTGAAAGTTAATTTTCGCTGTTCATTTAGAATTCCGCTTTCGAAAATAAGGGTTGTTGCCTGATGAGGTCTCTAGTTGGTAAATACTGGTAAACCGAAACATGCTCATGACTGTGTAGCAACAAACTACTGCTTATGCAAATTTAATATATATATATATATATATATATATATATATATATATATATATATATATATATATATATATATATATATAAATTCACCTGGCATCTTATTTTTGGAAGATGAAATAGCCCGATCGTCGAAAACAAAATTCAAGCAACGACAAAACTGACTTATAATAGAATCTATATAATTTATAATTATATAGATTCTATTATAAGTCAGCGTCAGACCAACATAATTATGAATAATTGCATGGTACCTAATTACATATAAAATATATAGATGACTACTAGAGAATGGTGGAGACAAAGGCAAGGAGAAATTGAATTAATTTTAAATAATGACATTCAATTTGATTTTCAAAAAATTTACAAAAAAGGAAATAAAAAAGAAGAGCAGTACTAAGCCCGCATAATCATGTCAAATTTTGCCGGCTGCGAAACCCGGCAAACGATGAGACGCACATTCCCTCAAACAATTTCGCGAGATTCAAACACACCTCTAAACCCCATGGGTCTCGTCATTTTCAGCAGGAAAAGTTTTACATCAAAGAAACAAATCAAATTAGAAAATAACGGAAATAAATTTAAAACAAATTAGTTTTATTAAATTATGGAATAATTCCACATTTCAGAATATTTTTTAACGAACCGATTTTAATAAAACAAGAATAGATATTCTAATCATGTGCGCATATAATTTACGTATTTACCGATGAAAATCGTATTTCAAATTTAAGCGTGATAGATTAGCAACAATTTCATTTCGAATTAAAGCATGACAGACTGACGTAATTGTTATTCAGATCGTAGTCAGGTCGTCGACGATACGAGATGCCTCCAATAAGTTTCAAGACATTTTAGTGTGACTACTCTTATAGATAGTATACACATGAAACTCTAGCCCCCTTGGAAGTAATCTCCTCCGGCTGCAATTCACTTATACAACTTGTTGAAGGCCTCATGGAAGTCCTTTTGTGTGAGGTTGTCAATGTCCCTCGTCACAGCCTCTGTTTAATCTCCTTAATTGTCTCATAATGGCAGTCTCTAAAGTGTTCCTTAAGCGTAGCGAATAACCAAAAGTTACGGGGAGTAAGGTCTAGACTATAGGTAGAGTGAGGGCCTGTACTTATCATTATCTTGGTTAAATAGTCTGTTACAAGGATGGAGAACTGCTGGGATTAACTTCAGGCAAATCTTTCACATCATGGTGGATACAGTTCCCACACAAACATAGAACTATTCACTTATTTTTTTATAGTCACACGACGGTCTTATACATGAAATTCTTTATTTGGCCAATCAACTCTGGTGTTCTGACTTCCTCACTCCTCTCACACCTCTCATCATCTCTCACAGACACCCTGCCTTCCTCGAATCTCTTACACCAGTAAGAAACTGATGTTGATTCATGCAAGATTGTTTTAAAGCTGTGGAATTTTTCCAAGTTAAAACATAATTTTATTGCATATCTTTCTTCTAAAGTGTCATTATGTCCAGATTGCATGTTTGAAATTGACCAGTTGTGACAATAAGGTTTTAGTAGATTGTATTCAATGTCATCTTTTGCTGTTCATTTAACCCTGAAATCATAAAAATTGGTCAGTCGTCTCATAAGACGTGTAGCATTACCATACTGAATTTACAAGCGCCTTCGAGACTTTTAAATGGCTGTATAAAAAAAAGTCTGGAAACTTATTGAAGGTACCTCAAACTATTTAAAACAAGCATTTAATTTTTTTAAATGTGTGCTCTAAAACAAGGCAAATTGCTACTAAAAAATAATTGGCTTTTATGTGAGGGCCTAGATTTATAAAGTGCGATCTAAGTCTGTAGTTTTATAGCATGATGTTTTAGACCTGTAGTTTTAAAGCATAGTGCAGCCTAAGTAGATAGTTTTAAAGCATTCAAATTAGATTTAAATTCATGCATGTTGGTACAGTCACGCAAACAGTTAATTGGGAAGGACTTTCAAATTCGATTCGTCCGGGAATAGGACATTTTCCGATCAAAAATGCTATTTCGAAGAACAAAATATAATTTCTAATAAGGCAAAGTCTGTTTTGAATGTTTTGAATGTTTCTGTGATACAAGGTGTCTTCAATAAGTTTCCAGACCTTTTTTGTACAAGCATTTAAAATTGTCGTAGACTCCTGAAAATTTAGTATGTCTTATAAGATAACGGACCCATTATTATGATTTCATGTTTAAAAAAAAAAAACAGTACGGCAGGGATTGCAATATATTTTACAAAAGCCTGAATGTCACAGCTGGTGGATTTCAAAAATACAATCTAGAGATGAGAACACGTTAGAAGAGCTATATGCATTAAAATTTTGTTTTATACTTCGACAACATGCCACAGGAACATATGGAATGCTTCAGACTCATTTAGCGTCATATTTCATTAATCAAACGTCACTTTTTGACTTGCATAAAGGATTCAAGGAAGGCAGAGAGTCCGTGAGAGATGATGTGATGTGTGGGAGGGTTAAGGAAGTCAGACCACCAGAGTTGATTGACCAAATAAAGAATTTCATGGATAAGAACAATCGCGTGTCTATAGAGACATTAAGTGTACAAATTGAGTTCAGTATATAAATTGTATACACACTTTTTTTTAGGGAAACTGAAGATGTGAAAGATTTGCGCGAATTTTGTCCCAAGAATGTACCATCCTTATCACAGACTATTTGACCAAGTTGTGCATCGGGACAGTTTCTCTCCCTCCCTATACTCGAGAACTTGCTCCCCATAGCGTTTGCTTATTCCCTAAGTTCATGGAAAACCTTAAATGCTGTCGTTATGAAACAATTGAGGACGCTGTGACGAGAGTCATTGATACGCTCACACAAGTGGACGTCCAGTAAACCTTTCACAATTTGTTAAAATAGTAAAGCAAGTGGATTGCAGCCGGAGGAGATTACTTCGAAAGGGGATTACAGTTTCATGTGTGTACTATCAATAAAAGTAGCCATACGAAAATGTCTGGAAACTTATTGAAGACATCTCGTAGACAAACGAAAACGAGGTCTCACTTAAGCGAGAGAAACAAACGAAAATTCTATGCGAAATAAAATTCTCATAGATTATCGAGATAACTATTTAAAACTTAAGCATGAAAAACAATTAAGGTTCTATTTCGAACGTTAGTCTGGCTTGCCAACGAAAATTCTATTTGTAACAAAACTTGACAGACCTGCGAAATTGTTAGAAAAGAGTTATATCAATAGTTTTACAATTAAGCATGACAGACTAACGAAAATGCTATTTAATAACCGTTTGACTGATTTTCAGAATTGTTACGAAAGACTGAAAACAATGTGCTTTTTTAATTAAGCATTACAGACTAACGAAAATAGTATATGTAACAAATTTCGACAGACTTATGAAATTGTAAGGAAAGATTAAGGGCAATACTATATTAAAATTAAGCATTACAGACCAAAGAAATGCTAAAACAAAGCTTGACCGACCTACAAATTTTTAAGCGAGATTGGTGACAATACTGTTTTACAATTTAGCATGAAAGACAAACCAAAATGATATTCCTTACAAACTTGACAGGCATGTGAAATTGTTAGGAGCGATCCACGAAAACACTGCATTACATTTAAGCCTGTCAGACCAACGAAAATGCTATTTATGACAAACAAAATGATATTTCAAAAGCAGGTCTATTTTTGTACTAAAACAGACAACAGAATGTGTGCTTCCCAATTATTTCTATATACCTTAGTGGGATAATGAATATGAGTGCACCCGGGTTCCTCCTCACAAGATTATGATTGGGAAGTTAAGCTTTAAATACTGACTAATTAATCAGCTTATGGGAAATGTCGAAAGGTACGCCAACAGATGCACACTTTAGGATATTACCAGCTCCAATCACGAACTCTCGTTCAGTAGAGCGGATTATTAGATTATTACGCAACTACTATTGCCAGCGTCGCTCAGCTACTTAAAACATACCCGTTTCGCCAGACATGTATCATTTATTCATACAAAATATAGCGTACTACTGGAAGTGAGTGACAAGAAATATGTTTAATTCCTGTAATTAGCCGTAATTAATCGAAGAAGTCAGCCCTCTGCTAGTTAGTTATGTATGTATTTCTCTTGTTTCTATTTGGTCTATGTTGATGTAGCAACACTTTCAAATGTGTTATGTGATTATTTAGAGAAAACGTCACTCTCTTTTTTAGCATTGAAATGTTAATTTTATAGTTTGTAAACACACCAAAAACACGTATGTCAATTAGATGGCAGGATAAGTTCCTTTACTTGTATATTATCTATCAGACAAATATATTATCTATCAGACAAATAAATAATTGCGTTGACTTATTATTTTGACATTATATTAAGGGGTATGTTTAAGATGTATAACACTGTTTGTGAAATTTTAATGAAATTACAATAGAATAAAATATAGCATTGGTTTTAACTAACTAGTCATTTTTATGTAAAATACTGTAACGTAGTAATCTTTTTTTTTTACTGGCGTTGTTATGTTTTAACCGATCCAACACATTGTCGCATGGATAAAGAAATAAAAATAAAAATAAACCCCTTTTGTTTTTGTTTTTTGGGGGGTTTTTTTGGGGTTTTTTTATATTAACAAATGCCTTTATATCCGGTATTTCCATTTCCGCATTTTTTCTAAATATTTAAACAGTTCATTTCTCCTTCTCCGGTCACATGGTAGTTTTTGTTCCTACTGTGTTTCTGTGTTGCTTACAGCACGTCACGAACACCACTTCTCAGAATACCTGGCCACGTGTCGAATACGTCATTTTCTGCTCTCGTATCTCGAGCACATCCTGATCAGCTTTCTCGTGTCTCAAACTCGTTTCGAATCTTCTACGGCTGAAACACATTTTTAATACGCCTCGTATATTTCTATAATACGTGCTTCTCTGAACACATGCGTCCTTTTCATCTCTACTGTAACATCGCGCAACTGGCTGGATCATTTCATATGCCTGCAGCTAGTTACCCAATGCCAGCGGCTCTGTTACACCGCGAGCACTATTTTAAACTTGAGAAAGACGAAATAACCAAGACAACGCAAATGCTATTGAAAACATAGCGTGACAGATTTTTAATAAAATATTTTTTGGAAATAAGCTTGGCAGAATGACGTCATTTTTTTTAGTTAAATGTTACAGATTATAAAAAATGCTAATTTAAATATGAAGGGTAGAACGATGAAATTGTCGCCCTATAAAAAACGTTTTTCTTATTTTATGTTGCAGACGATCAACTAGTTAGTCAATTGTGTATACATTCCAAGAGGGATAGGAGCCTTCTATCATGTTTACGAGCGATATCGGGATGCGCCGCTGTACCATTCATCTTCTCTAAGGATCCAAATTATGACAAAATGACCATTGCCAGCACCCTTAAAATGCATCGCTAGATTACCACGAAATACAGGGTCGTGCCCAGTGTAATGGAAATAAACTTTCCGGCCACGGTTATGGCCTTTGGTGTTGTTTTATGTAAGGGTCACATCGTGACACCTCACATCTTCGAAGTCGGCTTGAAAGTCAAAACCAAGTGTATCTGGATGTGCTGAAGAGTGTGGTAAGCTCTGATGCAATCCGATGGCTGCTGGCAGACCCTGGATGTGGCAGCAGGACTCTGTGCCGGTCCACAAGTCAAAAGTGACCCAGGCCTTGCTACAGAAGGAGTGCTAAGGCATTGTATCTTTCTCTCACTGTCCCCTCCTCACCCGACCTGAACCGGCTGGACTACTTAGTTTGGTCATTCGTCGAGAACATCACTAATATACCCTCCCACAACACCAAAATCAGCCTGATCACTGCCATCCGTTGAGTATTCGCGGAGCTCCCGCCGGCGCTTGTGAAAAAGGCATGCTCACAATTCCTGACTCGGAATTATGCAAGCGGGGACCGGACGTGACATGTCAAGTGTTAAGGTTTGAGCAAGTTTAGTTGAATTGGAACCTGGACGCCGAACGAGCAAGATGGGTTAAGAGGGTCTCCGTATGAGAGCGGTGACGGTCTCCAATAGAGAACCCCTTAGCTAAAGATTGTCGGTAATTCCATTTTTTGCTCACGGGATGCTTTGGAGTGAATATGATATATATATATATATATATATATATATATATATATATATATATATATATATATACACACAAAATCACACGTCGTCTAGGGTCCCTGTCTCGAAGCGTCTCTGTTACAGCACTGTTCTAACTCTTTAAGAACGGTTGGCAAATCACCCAGAAGTAGCAAGTAGCGGAGAGGTATATCGCCATGGGTATGTATACTATATATGTCTGACATGCGCGCACTAAAACACTAGATGAGTCACGGACCGTTAAGAGAGACATTTAGGACACAAGGACAACAGTCCGTTAAATACACCGTTAAATAAGCAGTAAGATAACACACATTAAGATAAGAACGAGGACAATTGTTATGCTGCCTGCAATATCATTCAGCATGGCTGGTTTGGTAAGAGATGATCTTGGGAGGCATATTCCTCTATAGTTGCGCATACCTTTTCAGGTAAAATAATGATATTAGCGATGGTGAAGTCCCGAATACGTTGGTCACAATGCCGGCGGAAATCGTTATTTCAATTGATTTCAACGCAATGTATTTTAATTCTAAGCTTCTACGAAAACTTTGTAAAAGTGGTTACACAAAACAGTAAAGTTCAATTTGATATAACATAATGTCCAGAGTTTCCTATCCGTTCGAGAAGAAACGGTGTCTTTAATCGATATAAGTTCTATATACTAACCACCATTAAAGGTTATATTTTCATCATCTAACAAATCCAGCCGTTTTGCTAAGAATTTTGACAAATAATTTGCCGTTTGCGACTAGTGCAACCAAACTACAGACTATTCCGTTCATGACAGATAACACTTTATGAAAGAATCGATGTCGCAAAACTCATTATGAAACCTCGATGCTTAAAAGACAACTTATCCCAAATATATTGTGATATAGTAACCATGAAACTGCAACCTGAAATAGCTCCCATTTTAACTAAACAGCTGAAACGTTGTTTCAATTAAAGATGGCTTCCGTCTCTTTTGCAAACTTCGTCGACTTTCCTGGTATTTCAAACTGCTGGTTATTGTTCTTCTGCATCCCGGTAAAAACCACCCGTCTCCTGTTAATATTACAATTCTGCTCTTACAACCATCGATTCCCTGTGTTGCTGAACAGTTATAATCAGATAGAGAATGTTTGGCACGGTAAAATCAAGTTGGAACGTGTTTGAATAAAGAAGTGTTCACATTTTAGAATCATCTTATGCGTATGAATATTGAAAATAAGAATTTGCATTAATTTTATCTTTACTTATGAGTTGAGAGATTTGAAGATATTTTGCTTCCTTATGGTAATAAGACGTGTTATCGTATACTTTTATTGAATTTCTTTATGTAGATTTTATACTTTATGTGGATTTATCCGAAAGTTGGCAAGATTTATTTCTAATCTCGCTGGGTAACTAGTCAAGCTATTCACAACCAAACATAACGGGGGTGTTTTAGTCAAAGAGAAACAAACTTTCTGGCAGTCAGAACTGTGTAACATTGAAACAAGTGCACGCATCGAATGGAATATATAGAAAGTGTGTGAAAGCGATAGCTGAAATCAGTATGACAAAAGATCTACATTGTGTGCGTTACTTTTATCAAGGTTCCTCCTCTGCACTGTTATAATTTGTGTGAACGTTTTATTACGTGCTTAAATCTTCTGTCTGATCCCCACGGATTTTCTATTTGTTTATCGTCATGTCTTCATAGTTTTCATTGAGCACATAGAAACACAAACCCCACGCTTATTTAACCTATAATCTCTTTTGGAGCAGACTGCAACATGGCCGTCTTCAAGTCCAATGTAAACAAGTTCTTGATCAGCTTAAGTAATCCAATTTACCAACTTTACACTTCTAACGATTACTATGATATTGTCCTTTTGACCACTATACACTGTTACACCCTTATCCTCGAGTGGTGTATTGGCCTTGATAAGTGGTGATCAACTTGTAAAACAAATCAATTACTTTTTCTGTTTCTGTTAAAGTAAGTTATCGTTATTGCTCTAAACACTTACGTACACCTGAGGGTTTTGCTTTTACCTGCACAGATCTAAAATCATATCATGCATAGAGTATTGTTGTCATGTTTCGGAATACGAATGTCTGTACCATTTAACGGTTTTTGAAAAGGTCCAGAAACGTATGTGTAACTTCATGGGCCTCCCCCCTTCTTTTACCTTTTCTCAATTTCGTTCTAATAGGCGTGATGTCGCTCGTCTTAACGTATTCTTTAAATACTATTATGGCATTCGAATTGGCCTAATTAATTCCCTGCTTCTTTTGGTCTAGTCCATTTGATTCGTTGGTCTGGTCTAGTCGTTTGGTCTATACAAATTCGCTGTTGCGATACTACAGTGTAAACAGCTTCCCATTCCAGTGGATTCTTTTCTAAAAACCGCAGCTTTATAAACATCTCTTTTTGCCGATTGTTTTCTCTCCAACCTATAAACGTTGTCTTATAAAACTAAGACCAATAGCGTCCATTGTCTATTCGATAATCATTTTTCGTTCTTGTAAGGTCGTTACATCAAGTAGCTTCACGCCTTGTCTGGGGCGCTTTTCATAAAAAAGTTCTGTTACAGGCATAGTGTTTTATCTTTATAATGCGGAAATATCAGTGCATATTAACACGCTTTGTACGTCTCATAAGGTTATAATATTATACAGTATTTCTTCAATAACTCGAAGACCTGGTCTTTCTAGTCACAGTCACACATACACACACACTCACATACACACACACTCACATACACACATATGCACGCACACACACACAAATTTCCCGGTTTTAAAATCCGCATAATTTTAATTAAAATGCAAACTGAGATATGCGCATGCGAGTATTATGTTTTTTTCTAAACCGTTCACTTCTGGTAAGGAACATAAGTAATACACGAGGGGTGAGATCGAAACAAAAACCTAAAAATAGTGATTCAAGTACGATAACCGTACGACCAGCGTGACATGTCTTTAAAAAGTGTTTTCAAACTACTTATTATAAACATAAGTAATCTGCAATGGGAACTATTCATGCATGCGCATTCGTGAAACAATTAGGAAACGAAAAAAGCTGATGGGTCCCACGCACCAATTTTTCAATTTTACTCGCTTAGCAGACCTTTTGCCAGATGAAAACAGATCAAAAAGTTTTCCACATGTCTGAATATCCTATATACCAACTTTTATGTCTGTAGATAAAAAATTCGTTGAATATGTGGGTTGAGAAATGTCCTCCTGCATACATTCTCACTTTATATATATATATGTATATGTATATATATATATATATATTGTAGTCCTCGACATACAGTCCTGTTTCGTTGTATCACAACTCATCAGTACCGCTAGAATAGCATCTCTCCCAAGCCAAGGATTGAACCTAGAACGGTCGTGTTGACAGTCGGCAGTTCGCCCACTCGACCACAGAAGCGACGCCCGCAAATAACTCGTCGGAATGTCTATTTAAATAGACGTCCGCCACCACTTTTACAGTGCTCAAACCGCCTGTTTGTAAACAAACAAACAACGAGCTTCGTATTTTTCAACCAATTAAGTAGCGGGTGAGATTATTCATGAGAGTCTGTACCCAAAGAGGGAGGGCTTAAAATATATCTGTTGTCATCAACATACAGTCCTGTTTCGTTGTATCACAACTCATCAGTGCCGCTACACACACACACACACACACACACACACACACACACATATATATATATATAAATATATATATATATATTAAGGAAAAAGTGCTGAAGCTATGCTTTCAATTTTTCTAAGACCATGTACACACACGCGCGTGCGCAAATACGCAGAAGATGCATTGACCTTCTGGGCAGAAATACAGTATTGTCTGACCTTTTCAATTGTTGATGATTTTCCATTCATCCAATATTCTATTGTAACAAGGAAAATGACCACAGGTGTTTTCGTGCTAAATACTTGAATTATCATTGGGTAAAGGTTTAAATCTCAAAACATTTCAACACACAACTTGAGAATTGTCACTGGTTATCGCGTTCATAATGGGCTATTTTCAGCATGTCATCTTGACCTTTTTGCACAGTCATCCTTTTATATTATATCAACGTGACGTCGTGCTTTTTGGTAAACTAACGAACATACTCGGTGTTCCCCGGTAATATATATATATATATATGTGTGTGTGTGTGTGTGTGTGTGTGTGTATGTGTGTGTGTATTTCACTGGAAGTATACTTTATTAACTTGTGTTTCCTCTTTATACATATACCAACTTTATTTAAGAAGCTCAATGTGATTACAGAGCAAATAATGAACAAATGACAAAAATCTCATGATGTTGGCCATCTTACAATTTATTCCTTTAATTCAATTGAAATTTACAACTCTTACCCAGTATCTGTTTCGTAGCAATAAAACTAATTTAGTATAATAATTAAGTGATTGATTGTGTGCTACGAAATAAATACTGCCAAGAATTGTAAGTGTGAACTGAATTGAGGGAATAAATAACATCGCATCCATATCATGTTACCTAGCACCTCCTCCATTTTCTGATCTGAAGCATTAGACTTCGAAATGCCATAGCATAAAGAGTCCTCACTGACCCAGCATCCCTAAATGTATGTGAACCCTGCTTACTATATATGAATAAAGAATTATATATAATAATATATAGTCTTTTTACCTTCATTTTTCTTTTCTTGTTTACTTATATATATATATATATATATATATATATATATATATATATATATATATATAGCCAGTAGAGTTTAGTTTCCTAGAAGTACATCCAATGAAACAACATGTGTCTACCAAAATAGTGCTCAATGAGTGAACAGAGCAGGTATATTAATTTTATTTATACAAACATTAATGGCTACATATGTGCATACATGTTTCTGTAATCACCCACGTTGGGGGATTACGTCTTCAGGCCAAGAATTACCGTCAAAAGACTTTTGACGGTAATTCTTGGCCTGAAGACGTAATCCCCCAACGTGGGTGATTACAGAAACATGTATGCACATATGTAGCCATTAATGTTTGTATAAATAAAATTAATATACTTATATATATATATATATATATATATATATATATATATATATATATATATATAGTATAAAGCTGAATGTGTGTGTGGGTGTGTGTGTGGGTGTGGGTGTGTCTGGTCACGAATAGGCTCCTATATGGATGACTATTTTAAAAAACTGATCACATATAATGATAGAAGATGTATCGATACACAGGCATGGGTTGTTTGATCTGAAAGAACGGTGGTTCATTAAAATTGTGGGGTCTCGTTCGCGCCTGGTCCAAAAAAGTATGGAAATAAAAAAATTAAAAACTAAAAAAAAAATCGTTTACAAGTGTTTTTGATATAGATGTACATAAGAATACTTTGATAAGTATGTTTTAACTTTAATAGGGATGGTATAATAAAATTGTGGGGTCTGTGTTCGCGCCTGGCCTCCATAGAACGGAAATAAGCACAAACTTTAATAAAGATTTTTCATATCTATCTGCGTAAGTATACTTTGATAATTATGTTTCAGTTTGAAGAAATATTGTATAATAAAATTATGGGGGGTTCGTTCGCACCTGACCTCCATATAATGGAAATATTTCAAAGTTTAACAAGGTTTTTTAATATAGATCCACAGAATATTGTGATAAGTGTTTCAGTGTGAACAGGTATGGTATAATAAATTATGGAGTTTATATATTTTATTTTTACTTTCATCATATTTTGCTTTGGTTTTGGTACCCCCAAATTCAACCAAAATTTACCACCCTTCCTGTTCATAACCTATCATACTTTCATAAATCAGAGTCCGTTGTCTGTATGCTATTTTTGAACCCAGTCAACGGCAGGTACTTTTGCTAGCATATATATATATATATATATATATATATATATATATATATACTAGCAGTTCAACCCATCTTTACTCGGACCCTATGTACTGATCATAACTTTATGTGCATATATATATATATATATATATATATATATATATATTAAAATGTTGGACTCAGGTAACCTATATCTAAAGTTTCAATTGTTTATACCCAAAATTAGCGGAGAAATTTGGTAGAGACTAAAAAGGTCAACTCTTCCAACTTTGAACTCTTGGCAGCCAAATTATTATACCCAATAACTGATTAAAAATCTTGCTGCGTATCTGAATTCCCTTTTTGTAAAATTCCAAATGTTTGGATCCAAAATTGGCTTAGTAGTTTGCTCGAGACCGTAATGGTTAACTCTTTGGAACGATGAGCACTCGGTAGCGAAATTCTCGGCCAAAAACAGATTATAAAGCTTGTCTTATGTCTGAATATACTTTATGTGAAATTTCAAATGTTTAGATTAAAAATTAGCTGAGGGTCATTTTTTTTTATTTTGACCCCAATTTTGAACCCTTAACATTTATAGTTTTGAGCTAAAGTAAAGTTAAAATTTTGGTCGATGTCCCAGAAACCTACATCTTAAATTTCAAGTGTTTTGACCCAAAATTGACGATGCAGTTTTGTAGAGTTTTCAAAGATCAGATCGTTGTACTTTGACCACTTGACAGCCAAATATCTGGCCGAAAACCGAATAAAAAGATTTTCCCAATTCTCAATACGCATTATTTCAGATCTCGAGCCTGTAAACGTAAAATTTACGGTGTCATTTGGTATGGAAATGTACACACAGAGACAGACAAACAAACAAGTTCAATTTTATAAATATATATATATACATATATATATATATATATATATATATATATATATATATATATATATATATATGTGTGCGTGTGTGTATGGGTACATATATACAGTGTAATATATTAGTTCTTAAAGTTTCAAGGACCAAGTTTTATCGGTTGGTCATTTATTGCTTTTCAAAATGTAATCATTACATAATTGTTTTGTTCGCAGTCTTTGCTGCATTTTTGTCACTCATCAAGTGTCCATTTTAAAACATAGAAATACAATGCATTTCGACTTGATAAAACTTCATTTTGTGAACTTTGAGAACTATATATGCTTTGAAATCAAAGAAAATATTTATTGAGTTTGGACCTTTTCTTACTTCACACACACAGACACAGACACACTCAGACACACACACACACACATACACACAAACACACACACAAACACACACACACACACACATATATATATATAATAAGTTATAAAATATATATGGCGATTAAGCTACACTGAATTTTCCGCGTTTCATCCACTCTAGGACTCTTCAGGCTTACTGAAGCCTGAAGCCTGAAGAGTCCTAGAGTGGATGAAACACGGAATATATTAAGTGTAGCGTAATCGCCTTATATATTTTATAACTTACTAACTAGCTCTACGTACGTATTGAGCACTTTTGAAGTAAATACTTAAAGTTTACGCATAAATTTATACTTTCGTATATTCATTTTATGTTAGTAAAATGAGTAGTTATATATATATATATATATATATATATATATATATATATATATATATATATATATATTCTCGGCCAATCGTTAAATCATTTCTCTCCGATAAGCTCATAAGAGTAGTGGTAGATGGACAAAAATCGGAGGCCTGCAATATAAATGCTGGAGTCCCTCAGGGGTCAATCCTGGGCCCAACTCTCTTCCTGATCTAGATCAATGACCTCCCTAAACACATACTTAAATCATTCGGTGACATCTATGCTGATGACACGACCATCTACGGCAACACATCAAAGGCTGTAAATGACAAAGTTCTCTCTGATTCTCTCTCCTCTGATCTTGAGCGCATGGTTCAGTGGGGGAAGATGTGGCTGGTTACCTTAAATGCATCCAAAACCAAACTCCTACCCTTACATCATCAATGCATCTGATCCCATATATATATATATATATATTTTTACACAGTGATCACCACTTATCAAGGCCCGGAAGCCACTCAGGGATAAGGGTTATTGCAAGTACATTACGTTAGTGTGGAGATTTGATGAAGTGTTTAATTAAGGGGGCAGTTCATTAGGAATTTGTTAACATCGGACATGAAGACATACAAGTTGTAGTCCGGAGGGAAGCAGGCAGACGGAACAGAGTTCCACAGGCGTGCAGTTCTAAGAAAGAAGCTTTGTTCATGGAATCCGCGTTTTGATTTAGGCACAGATATAGAGTGGAGGAAATTTTTCACAGTCGATTCAGCTAGACGGGTGTTTTTCGTGAAAGATTGGCGAGGGGGGATCAGAGATTGGAGTTCAGACGAGCACCTGCCATGGAAATAACGATAAAACAAGGATAGGCTCGCAACGTCTCTTCTGTGGGAGAGAGGTTGAAGGGTAGAGAAAATGGCACCCCCCACTAAGCCACAAAGTCTATTTTGTACTTTGTCAAGGCAGGATAGGCTGTTTTAGCAGCTCCTGCCCAGATATGGCAACAGTACTCCATCCTTGGACGTACTGGGCTTTTATATAGATAGAGAATTGCATCAGTAGTGAGATATCTTCTGGAGCGGTAGAAGGATGCCACCATCTTTCCAGCAACCTTGGCAACAGACTGGATGCACGTGTTCCATTTCAGATCAGGAGTAAAGGTCAAACCCAGAAGCTTGTCAAAACATAGGGCCTCACTCAGACGAGAGCCATCCATCACAATTGATGCCAGATGGGGATCAGAGCATTGATGATGTAAGGGTAGGAGTTTGGTTTTGGATGCATTTAAGGTAACCAGCCACATCTTCCCCCACTGAACCATGCGCTCAAGATCAGAGGAGAGAGAATCAGAGAGAACTTTGTCATTTACAGCCTTTGATGTGTTGCCGTAGATGGTCGTGTCATCAGCATAGATGTCACCGAATGATTTAAGTATGTGTTTAGGGAGGTCATTGATCTAGATCAGGAAGAGAGTTGGGCCCAGGATTGACCCCTGAGGGACTCCAGCATTTATATTGCAGGCCTCCGATTTTTGTCCATCTACCACTACTCTTATGAGCTTATCGGAGAGAAATGATTTAACGATTGAGAAAACATTTCCAGTTATACCGTAGCTGGAAATCTTGTGAAGTAGATCCTTATGCCATACCTTGTCGAAGGCCTTTGATATGTCAAGAGCAATTGCCCTAGAAAGGAAGCATTTGTCAAGAGATTCACTAATCCTGTGGGATATAACTGTCAGCACATCTGTGGTAGATCTTGCAGAGCGAAAACCATATTGTGTGTCACTAAGAAGGTTATTCCTGCTGAGGTGGTTGACTATTTTTTTATTTAATATGGATTCCAGCAACTTACTTATAACACACAGGAGACTTATTGGTCTGTACTGAGAGGGAGATGACTTATCACCCGAATTCTTAAATACAGGGCAAACTGATTAGGTCTTCCAGGGAGTTGGAAAGCACTTCTCCTTAAGGCAGCGCTTAAATAGTTTCGTAAGTATGGGAGCAAGTTCTGGTTGAAGCTTTTTAACCACTATAATTGGGATGCCAACCCAATATATATATATATACAAACTGAGTAACAAATGAACAGATATCTAAAGAAATGGCAAAAACACTAGAGGATGACCTCCAATCTGTAGTGGAATGGGAACATAAATGGATGGTCACATTCAATGCTGCCAAGACAAAATTTGTTTCCTTAAATAACTACAAGAAACC